>NC_068983.1:30566862-30572203 GCF_001194135.2 Octopus bimaculoides
ATGCATGTATATATAAACACACACACATACTTATATATATATATATATATATATATATATATATACACACACACACATGTGTGGGTGTGTATATTTATCTTTGTTTTGTCTATGTAGTGGAAAATATTTTGCAAGTGAAGTGTCGTTCTACATGAACGACACTGTCACATGTCAATGTAAGTAATTATCTGCATACTAATAATAAAAATGTTAACATCATCTCCTCCGCATCCTTCACCAACACAACCATCACTGCCATTACTGATGATGATGATCATCATCATTTCATCTCATGCTGACATGGGTTGGATGTGTTTACACATTACCACTCACCTTGGTTCTGTATCATCTTGTCTGTAAAATATAACATTGTTATATATCCGACTTCATCATTTCCTTTCATGTCTTCATATGTCTTGTGACATACCCTGACATCTTCTTGATCATCCTCTCTCTCTCTCTTTTACCAAATGGGGTAACCACATGTCTCCTCTACTGCAAGATAACTGTTTCTAACTCTCTCTCTCAGTGCAAATGAGGAATAACTGGATTACAACAGACCACAGAAAAAGATGTAGTAATGGAGAAACAGCCTAGCACAAAGCTACATCTATCAATACTACTTCTGCCCCAGTTGAAGGGCTTTGTCTTGCAAGTTACTCAGTGACCTCGCTAGTGGTAGTGCCACATAAAAAGCATCCAGTACATTCTAAAAAGGGGTTGGTGTTGAGAAGAACAACTAACCAAAGAAACCATGCAAAAACAGACAGTAAAGTTTGGTGCAATCATCTGGCTTCTAGCTCTTGTCAAACCATCCAAACTCTGCCAGTGTGGAAGAATGATGTTAAACAATAACGATGATGAGGGGAATGATGATCCATCATCCATTCACAGCATCTCTTTCATATCAAGACAATCAAATGTCTAACAAACATTAGCCACTGTCTGGCATCTCTCTTTCTCTCTAGCAATCAATAAGAAAGTTCAAGATAATTGAAGCACATTTGCTGTGAGGAGTGTAATGTTTTAATGGGGAAAAGAATATCGCATTTTTTTATTATTATTTATGATTTTACCATGAGAAAAGGGCTGTACACAGAGCCTTCACTGACACTCCAAGACTGGAGTGTCACTAAAATTCCAAGGGTTGAGGTCATCATCGTTCTAACCTCCACTTTTCCATATTTGCATGGGCTGGATGTAGTTTATCAAGGCAGATTTTCTCCAGTTGGAAACCCATTCTGTCTTCAAATCTTGCCTGTTTCCAAATAAGGTGATATTTCCTCATGGCCAAATATGCTTTTGCTGAATATTTGATATGAAATATAAAGGTTGTGTCATCAATAATGATAAAGATGCAATTATGTAATCAATTATCTTGATGTTTCCTTTCTACAGCAACAAATACATGTTACAGGCAGACAAATAATGCTGAATCTAAGCTACAAATAAAAATCAAGAATAAAATGGTAAGAAAATCATATTTTTGTACATTTATTTTCTCTTTTATTTATTTGTTTCAGTCATTGGACTGTGGCCATGCTGGGACATAACCTTGAGAGGTTTATTTGAACAAATAGACCCCTGTATATGTTTTGAAGTCTGGTACTTATTCCATCAGGCACGTTTATTGAACCAATGATGGTGGGGGACAAACACACACACACACACACACACACACTTGCATATGTACAATAGGCTGCCTCACAGATTCTGTCTAGCGAATTCACTCACAAAGCATACAAGGCAAAGTTGACCTCAGCGGAATTTGAACCCAGAACGTAACGGCTGATGAAATACCGCTAAGCATTCCGCCTGGCATGCTAACATTTCTTATTTCTTTATTGCCCACAAGGGGCTAAATATAGAGGGGACAAGCGAGGACAGACAAAGGGATTAAGTCGATTACATCAACCCCAGTGCTTGACTGGTACTTAATTTGGTGACTCTGAAAGAATGAAAGGCAAAGTCAATCTTGGTAGAATTTGAAATCAGAATGTTAAGACACTAAGCATTTTGTCCAGTGTGCTTAATAATTCTGCCAGTTCATTGTACTACTACTACTAATAATAATAATAATAATAAATAATGGTTTCAAATTTTGGTACAAGTCCAGCAGGTTTGGGAGAGGAGCTGAGTTGATTAAATTGACTCCAGCAGTACTTATGTTATTGCCCCCCACCCCAAAGGATGAAAGCCAAAGTTGACCCGGTGGAATTTGAACGCAGAATGTGAAGAGGGACAAAAATGCAGCTAAGTATTTTACCTGGTGTCCTAACAATTATGCCAACTCACCACCTTAACGATAATAATAATAATAATAATAATGGGGATCAGTTAGTCAGTATCATAGACCCCAATACTTGACTGTACTTTATTGACCCGCAAAAACAGGATTTAAGATGAACTAAACCTTGACAGGATTTGAAACCAGAACATAAAGAGCAGGAAGAAATACTGCATGTATTTTATCCACTGCTCTAACAATTGTGCCTGTTCACCACCCTTGGTTTTTTATGTAGGCAAAGGATAGCAATATTATAGGAAGGGGGCTTGTCAATACCATGAATCCCAGAGCATGAATGATATTTTATGAACTAAACTCAGATTGCGAAGACCTGTTGGAGCAAGTGAGATCGAAACTGAACCAAATTTGATGACTGGCATCTGTGCCAGTGGAGTGCTAACAGCACCATCCGAGCGGGATCACTGCTAGAGCAGCGGTCTCGCTCCTGTGCCGGTGGCACGTAAAAAGCACCATTTGAGCGCAATTGTTTCCAGCTTCGTCTTACTGGCATTCGTGCCGGTGGCATGTGAACAAAACAAAACATTGGACTGACACGTAAAAGACACCATTTGAGCGTGGCTGTTGCCAGTACCGCCAGACTGGCCCTCATGCTGGTGGCATGTAAAAAGCACCCACTACACTCTTGGAGTGGTTGGCATTGGGAAGGGCATCCAGCTGTAGAAACTCTGCCAGATCAGATTGGAGCCTGGTGCAGCCATCTAGTTTGCCAGTACCCAGTCAAATCGTCCAACCCATGCTATCATGGAAAGCAGACGTTAAATGATGATGATGATAAGGATGAAATACCCAGATAACATCAGAGGGAATGGAACTTCAAATGTAAGGACTTGAAGTATACATATATTCCAAGTTATTTTGTTTTCTTTTTTCTTTTACTAAGCTTTAATGATTCTGACAATTTTCCTGTAAATAATAATAATCCTTTCTTAATAGGCTCGAGGCCCAAAATTATGGGGGAGGGAGCTGGTCAATTATATTAACTCCAAAACTCAACTAGTGCTCATTTTTATCAACTTCAAAAGGATGAAAGGCAAAGTTGACCACAGCAGCTTTTGAACTGAGAACATTAAACTGGATGAAATGTAGCATTTTGTCCGACATGATCATGATTCTATCAGCCTGTTACCTTCCACTATAATAATAATAATAATAATAATAATAATAATAATAATCATCCTTTCTACTAAAGGCACAATTTGACCCTGAAAGGATGAAAGGCAAAGTTGACCTTGGTGGAATTTGAACTTGGAATATAGTGGCAGATGAAATATCGCTAAGCATTTCGCCCGGCATGCTAATGATTCTGCCAGCCCACTACCTTAATAATAATAATAATAATAATAATAATAATAGTAGTAGTAGTAGTAGTAGTAGTAGTAGTAGTAGTAGTAGTAGTAGTAGTAGCAATAATAAAGGTTTCAAATTTTGGTACAAGGTCAGCAATTTCAAGGGAGGGGGTAAGTTGATTACACCAACCCGTGCTCAACTGGTACATATTTTTATTGACCATGAAAGGTTGAAAGGCAAAGTCAACCTCGGTGAAATTTGAACTCAGAATGTAAAGTCAAAAGAAATGCTGCAAAGCATTTCGTCCAGCATGCCAACAATTCTGCCAGCTTGCTACCTAAATGATAATAATAATAATACTTTCTACTAAAGACACAAGGCCTGAAATTTTGGGGGGAGGGGACTAGTTGATTACATCAATCCCAGTGTTCACTGGTACTTAATTTATTGACCCCTAAAAGGATGAAAGGTAGTTAACCTCGGTGGAATTTGAACTCAGAATGTAAAGACGGACAAAATGCCACAAAGCATTTTGCTTGGTGTGCCAATGATTCTGCCAGTTCACCGCCTTAAATAATAATAATAATAATAATAATAATAATGATTTCTTTATTAATGAGGCTTACATTAAGGGAAAAATGTTATGTACACCACAAGATAAATACAATGTGGGTTTACATGAAAGTTGTGTAAATAATGAAAAAAAAACAATCAAATATAACAACAAAATTCCTCAGAGGGAGACCTCTTTGGACAGCTTGTGGAAAACCCACAAAATCCACAACAATCCTGACCACAAGGGTAAGTGCCCTCTCCACTTTGTCTACAGGTGCATGCTTAGAGTAGGCCCATTCACTCAGTCCATTCGTGCGACATTCACCCACCTTTTAACAAAACAGCTGGGGAGCAGAACTTCCCTCTCCACTGTCACTTTCCTTATCAAGTGAAACTTGAAAAAAAACAAAAAACATGTAGATGAGGGCTTGGCCAAAGAGGAAAGTATTTGTCTTCAGCCCTTTCAATCTGTAATGTCATATCAGTAGTTTCTTACATTTTTTTTTCCCTTTTTTTTTCCAGACGATGAAGCTGGAAGCAGATTATCCTCGAACTGAAACAAAATTTAACTGAAGCCTATTTTGTTGAAATGGTTCATTTTTCAAATCCCAATCTCTTCAACACATTCCATACAGTGATACAAAAAGTTTGTTGAGTAAGAAGCAATTCATTGGCTCTAAACTGGCACCACTTGAAGAAATCCGTGTGTGTCCAGGTTCCAAGGGTCAGATCAGCTTGAAAGTGAGCCCAACCAACTTCATGCCATGCGACTTAATAGAATGATTACAAATAATCATAACTAATTAAAAACGAACATTCATCATTCATACAGTGTTGCTACTAGGTGGACTGTGTCATGTCGGAGATAAGTGTTTTAGCCATGGATATTATGGTGTCAGAGATTGGATAAACACTGTATGTTTCTCTATCAGACATCTGAGATATTGACCAGCTGACCAGATTCAGTTTATACACAACGATGGCATGTATAAACTGTATGTTGCTTCAAGCAACATTGACGGCAAGGAATTAAGTAAGCAGCAAACAGTTTAATGTCTGGCTGCTTACACATGATGTATATGTGATGTGGTGTATAAGTAATGTGTATATGCATGCATGCATGTGATTGTATGCCTGTATATGTATGTGTATATATATATATATATATATATATATATATATATATATATA
>NC_068983.1:30572378-30574468 GCF_001194135.2 Octopus bimaculoides
ATGGAAGGTGGACATTAAATGATGGCGATGATGATGATGATTTTCTTTATAGTTTTATCTACTTTGAGTCCCACTGTTAAAAATGAAATATATAATATATATATATATATATATATATATATATTGATAGAAAAGGTAAGACAACAAAAGAAAGAAAGAGACCTCGATATTATGTAAATAGAGGAATTTATCTGTAAATAATATCTGACAATTATTCTGTAGCCATGATAAAACTCCGAGTTTAGGATCTCGGGGCAGAAAACCATGCCACCATCTCTTCAGTTATCTGGCCATCGAAAAAATGCTCCATCCCCTCACTTAGCAGTCATTCTTATAGCTCTTTTGTCTTAATGACGGTCAATCACATAGTAATTTCCCTTTGTTTAACGGTCATTTTCATAACATTTTTTTGATGGCCAGATAACTGAAGAGATGGCGGCGTGGTTTTCTGGCCTGACATCCAAAACTCGGAGTTTTATCATGGCTTCCGAATAACTGTCACATATTTTTTACAGATATATATATATATAATGTAAATAAAACTGGTATCTGAATGGTGAGTGTAAAGATCAGTGGTGAATAGATGACCGGTGTATAGGTAACAAGCATGTGCTTGTATGCATATATATATATATATATATATATAGTTTGCTGGTGTATAGAACATAGATGTATAAGTGTTTGTGTATAAGTGACTGTTTAAATCACTGGTGTGTGTATATATATATATATATATATATATATATGGTTTGTGTATAGATCGCTGGTGTTTTTATCACTAGTGTATAAATAACTAGTATATGGATTATCATTTAAAATGAAATTACAGCTTTAAGAAATTTATGATATAATCTTGAGACTGTACGAAGAATGATGTGATCTAATAACTCATTCCCTGTCCCCAACCCACCCAAAGAAATCAATGCAAGTGGAACAGTGTACCAAAACACTAGCAATTTTATAAAAGAGAGTTTGTGGAACGTTGAATAAATTTAACTGCTATGAGAAGTAGAATGTTTTAGGTTTAGAACACAAATATAGAAGCAACCAGAGATGTGTAGATACCTTTTTATTGATAAGTCTTTATAAATAAGTGTTTTATAAATATGTCTTTATATATCTCAAAGCAAATTCATAGATAAATATTAACTTATAACAAGTTGCGATACAATCTGATATATTATATAAGCTGTTATTGTTTGGTAAGTTATTTAATGTTTTAGGCTGTTGCTCTTGGCAGTCATTGGACTGCAGTCATCATGCTGGAACACCACTTTGAGGATTTTGAGTTTGTTTTTTTTTTAAGTTAAACTGCGTGGCACCTTGGGCAAGTATCTTCTATCATAGCCTCGGGCCGACCAAAGCCTTGTGAGTGGATTTGGGAGACGGAAACTGAAAGAAGCCCGTCGTATATGTATATATATATATATATATATATGTACATATATGTGTGTGTGTGTCTGTGTTTGTCCCCTCCAACATCACTTGACAACCAATGCTAGTATATTTGCGTCCCCGTAACTTAGCGGATCAGCAAAAGAGATCAATAGAATAAGTACTAGGCTTACAAAGAATAAGTCCTGGGGTCGATTTGCTCGACTAAAAGCGGTGCTCCAGCATGGCCACAGTCGAATGACTGAAACGAGTAAAAGAGTGATAACCCCTGTTTTTTTTTTTAAGTTTGGCACTTATTCTATAGGGCTCTTTTGCTGAACCACTAAGTTATGGAGATGTAAACAAACCAACACCCATTGTCAAGCGATGGTGGTGGTACCAGACAAATGCACACACACACATGATGGGCTTCCACACAGTTTCCATCTACTAAATTCACTCACAGGGCATTGGTTGATTTGGGGCTACAGTAAATGACACTTCACCCAATGTGTCACGTAACGTTATGAGTCGGCTCTGCCCCTCTGGCGAATCCCCCGACGTATCGCGTAAAGTTGAGTCGGCTCTGCCCCTCTGGCGAATCCCCGACGTGTCACGTAACGTTATGAGTCGGCTCTGCCCCTCTGGCGAATCACCCGACGTGTCGCATAAGTTTATAAGTCGGCTCTGCCCCTCTGGCGAATCCCCCAACGTGT
>NC_068983.1:30574876-30578480 GCF_001194135.2 Octopus bimaculoides
GCGTAACGTTATGAGTCGGCTCTGCCCCTCAGGCGAATCCCCCGACGTGTCACGTAACGTTGTGAGTCAGGTCTGACCCTCTGGCGAATCCCCGACATGTCACGTAAAGTTTTGAGTTGGCTCTGCCCCTCTGGCGAATCCCCCGACGTGTCGCGTAACGTTATGAGTCGGCTCTGCCCCTCTGGCGAATCCCCGACGTGTCACTTAACGTTGTGAGTCGGCTCTGCCCCTCTGGCGAATCCCCCTACGTCTCGCGTAACGTTACGAGTCGGCGCTGCAACTCTGGCGTATCCCCGATATGTCACTTGGGACTGAATCTGAAAACACATGGTTGCAAAGCAATCTTAATCACACAGCCATGTCTCCACCTATTTACTCTTTTACTTGTTTCAGTCATTTGACTGTGGCCATGCTGGAGCACCACCTTTAGTCGAGTTAATCGACCCCAGGACTTATTCTTTGTAAGCCTAGTACTTATTCTATCGGTTTCTTTTGCTGAACCGCTAAGTTACGGGGACATAAACATCGGGGGGACAAACACAGACACACAAACATATGCACAAACACATACATACATATATATATATATATATACATATATACGACGGGCTTCTTTCAGTTTCCGTCTACCAAATCCACTCACAAGGCTTTGGTTAGCCCGAGGCTATAGTAGAAGACTCCTGCCCAAGGTGCCACGCAGTGGGACTGAACCCGGAACCATGTGGTTGGTAAGCAAGCTACTTACAACACAGTCACTCCTACACCTATTTAAACAGTTTTAAGGAATAATTTCCAAGCAGATTGAAATAGAAAGAATCGTAAAGAAATAGTCAAAGTTTAAGGTGAATGTAGCAGCAACTAGCTGTAACAAGCTATGCAAAATATCCCAAGTTATTATATTGTTTGGTGCGATGTCATGCTGTTCTGGGGCCAACCTAACATTTTATACCTTGATGAGGAGAGTGATAAAAATATCAGTTACATTGTTGTTGTTGTTGGCACTCCGTTGCTTACGACGTCAAGGGTTCCAGTTGATTCGATCAACAGAACAGCCTGCTCATGAAATTAATGTGCAAGTGGCTGAGCACTCCACAGACATGTGTACCCTTAACGTAGTTCTCGGGGGGATATTCAGCGTGACAGTGTGACAAGGCTGACCCTTTTGAATTACAGGCACAACAGAAACAGGAAGTAAGACTGAGAGAAAGTTGTGGTGAAAGAGTACAGCAGGGTTCACCACCATCCCCTGCCGGAGCCTTGTGGAGCTTTAGGTGTTTTCGCTCAATAAACACTCACAACGCCCGGTCTGGGAATTGAAACCGCGATCCTATGACTGCGAGTCCGCTGCCCTAACCACTGGGCCATTGTGCCTCCAAATCAGTTACATACAGCAGTTGATTATTGTGACTGTACTATCTGTGTGCTTGGTCAATTTTTATGGTAGGTTACTGTGAAACGAACTTATCTAATTTAAAATTATTTATACCCAGGTCAGCCTTGGTTCTGCAGGCATATTGAACAAAACCTTTCCAGTTCTCACCATCTTGTCTTTCTTTTTTAACACAGTATACAATGTATTTTTAGATACACTGTGTCCTTCATTTTTTTAGTAGAGTAAGGTGTGGTATCTCTAGCAACTCTAGTGATAGTGTGGATGTTCTCTTGTCATTAAATGTGAAGTTTATTGAGAGGTTATTGATGTGAATGTTTGTTAACAGTGTTATTTTAATTTAAGTAGTTTATATGATATTTTATAATAAAAACAATAATAGAAAATTGCAATAATGAAGCTTGTTATTTTATTGCTGTAAATGTCTACAAGTTTATAATAATGTTTTACCAATGTATCAATTTCTTCATATTAAAATCATAAAATTCATTGTCAAACATTCTGTCAGACTGTACACTATAACAGTGCTTATGTCTGTCAGACATGAACACTGTTATAGTATTCATTGTATCAGTCATTAACACTGTTATAGCATTCTACCAACCATTAACGGATATAGTATGAATTCTGTCAAACATCAACATAAATATAGCATTCTGTTACATTTAATGTTGCCATAATATACATTCTGTCAAACATCAACACTGTTATAACACTTAATCTGTCAGACGTTATTAACAATCATATACAACATCATCATAATGACAATCCAAGATGGATTTGTTATTACATATTCCTTCAGAATTACTCTCCAATACATGTTTCCATTCGATTTTTGATGAATTTGGATGTCAGAATTACTTCCCTAACTCTCTTTTACAATAATTATCATTAATGTTAATATCTTTACTTCTTTTTTTCATTATAGGTGTAATTCATTAAAAAATATGAGGAAGCTCAATATGAAGTATATTAGATCCTATAGGTTAATCCAGCAGAAGGTATTTCTTAGAAATTTTCACAAATTAATTTTCTATGATATCATAGGCAAGAAGCCAGGTTTTGCTGGAGCAATTGTTTTTACAATTAAATGGATGCTCTTCTGGATCAGACACACACTGGTCCATTGCAGGACATCCCCAAATAATGTTAAACATTCCCGATAAGTGAACTGAGATTAATGTAATATAAAGTCTAGTGTCCAAAGATGTCAGTAACAATTTGAACTAATGACCTATGTGCAAGTAGTTCAAAAATTCTAGAGGTTGTTTATCCCAAGATCAGCACTGACTGAGCAGATTTATGATTAAAGGTATTCTTAGTACTTTTACAAGTATGCTTAAGATTACATTATTTAAGGTGCCCATTCCTTTTTGTAAGAGAGTAGCGTGGGATCCAAGGGAAATTTGGCCAATATTTCTAGAAAGTAGAAGGATATAAAGAGACCCTCATCAATTATAGAATCTTGTATTAGGCTTAGACTGTGGCCTTGCCAGGGCACAGCTTTATAGAGTTTTAGAGTCGATCACGATACATGTTTTTTAAGCATGTTACTTATTCTATTGGTCTCTTGCTGAGCCACTAAGTAACGGGGACATAAATAAACCCACACCAGTTGTTGAGCAGTGGTGAGGGACAGACAGACACAAACACACACACACACTTATGTATATAATGGATTTCTTTTTGCTTCCATAAAGTTACATATGTTGGGGGATTCGCCAAAGGGGCAGAGTCAACTCATAACATTACATGACATGTCGAGGATTAGGCAGAGGAGCAGACCCAACTCGTTACGTTACATAACATGTCGGGAATTCGCAAGAGGGGCAGACCCAACTCATAACGTTACACGACACGTCAGAAATTCGCCAGAGGGGCAGAGCCGACTCATAACGTTACATGAAACGTCGGGAATTCGCCAGAGGGGCATATAAGACTCATAACGTTACGTGACACGTCGGGAATTCGCCACAGGGGCAGAGCCGACACACAACGTTACGTGACACGTCAGGTGATTCGCCAGAGGGGCAGGGCCAACTCACAACGTTATGTGACACGTCGGGTGATTCGCCACAAGGGCAGAGCCGACTCATAACGTCAGGTGACACGTCGGGGGATTCGTCAGAGGGGCAGAGCCGACTCATAACGTTACGCGACAAGCTGGGGATTCGCCAGTGGGGCAGAGCCGACTCACAACGTTAAGTGACACGT
>NC_068983.1:30579151-30579623 GCF_001194135.2 Octopus bimaculoides
CGTTACGTGACTCGTCCGGGGATTCGCCAGAGGGGCAGAGCCGACTTATAAAGTTATGCGATACGTCGGGTGATTCGCCAGAGGGGCAGAGCCGACTCATAACGTTACGTGACACGTCGGGGATTCGCTAGAGGGGCACAGCCGACTCATAACGTTACGTGACACGTCGGGTGATTCGCCAGAAGGGCAGAGCCGACTCGTAACGTTACGTGACACGTCAGGGATTCGCCAGAGGTGCAGAGCCGACTCATAACGTTACGCGACACGTCGGCGGATTCACCAGAGGGGCAGATATGACTCATAACGTTACGTGACACGTCGGGGATTCGCTAGAGGGGTACAACCGACTCAGAACGTTACGCGACACATTGGGGATTCGCCAGAGGCGACTCAGAATGTTAGGTGACACGTCGGGTGATTCGCCAGAAGGGCAGAACCGACTCATAACGTTACGCGACACGTCGGGGGATTA
>NC_068983.1:30581064-30581887 GCF_001194135.2 Octopus bimaculoides
GTAACGTTACGTGACACGTCAGGGATTCGCCAGAGGTGCAGAGCCGACTCATAACGTTACGCGACACGTCGGGGGATTCACCAGAGGGGCAGATATGACTCATAACGCTACGTGACACGTCGGGGATTCGCTAGAGGGGTACAACCGACTCAGAACGTTACGCGACACATTGGGGATTCGCCAGAGGCGACTCAGAATGTTAGGTGACACGTCGGGTGATTCGCCAGAAGGGCAGAACCGACTCATAACGTTACGCGACACGTCGGGGGATTAACCAGACGGGCAGATATGACTCACAACGTTACGTGACACGTCGGGTGATTCGCCAGAAGGGCAGAGCCGCCTCATAACTTTACGTGACACGTCGAGGATTCGCTAGAGGGGCAGAGCCGACTCGTAACGTTACGCGAGACGTCGGGGGATTCGCCAGTGGGGCAGCGCAGACTCCTATCTTTACGCGACACGTCGGGGCATTCGCCAGAAGGGCAGAGCCGACTCATAACGTTACACGACACGTCGGGGGATTCGCCAGAGAGACAGAGCCGACTTATAACGTCACGTGACCCGTCGGGGATTCGCCAGAGTGGAAGAGACGACTCACAAGGTTACGTGACACGTCGGGTGATTCGCCACAAGTGCAGAGCCGACTCATAACGTTAGGTGACACGTCGGGGGATTCGTCAGAGGGGCAGAGCCGACTCATAACGTTACGCGACACGTTGGTCATTCGCCAGAGGGGCAGAGCCGACTCACAACGCTACGTGACACGTCGGGTGATTCGCCAGAAGGGCAGAGCCGCCTCATAACTTTACGTGACACGTCG
>NC_068983.1:30582776-30583868 GCF_001194135.2 Octopus bimaculoides
CACTCATAACGTTACGCGACACGTTGGGGATTCGCCAGAGGGGCAGAGCCGATTCACAACGTTACGTGACACGTCGGGGGATTCGCCAGAAGGGCAGAGCCGACTCATAACGTTACGTGCCACGTCATGGGATTCGCCAGAGGGGCAGAGCCGAGTCATAACGATACGTGACACATCGGGGGATTCGCCAGAGGGGCAGAGCCGACTCATAACGTTACGCGACACGTCGGGGCATTCGCCAGAGGGGCAGAGCCGACTCATAACATTACGCGACACGTCGGGGGATTCGCCAGAGGGGCAGAGCCGACTCAACGTTGCTTGTCCTGAACATTGCTTGTCCTGAAATAAAAGTTTAAATCTGATTTGAAGACAAAACAATGAAGTTAAAATATTTAACAAAATGATACTAAATATTGATTTTATTTGTTTATTTCATTTGTCAATTAATTGATAATTTATGAGATCATTAAAAAATTTGCATAATATGTTTACATCAAATGATATGGTCAGAAGCATAGTTTAGCAAGCTGTTTGTGTGGTATAGCTTTGAACGTAGTCTGGATTGGAAATGTTTATGTTGTAGAGAACGACCGTGAGAACCAAGGAGATGGTGACGAATAGAAGAGGCTCCTTTTAACGTGTCGCACGGTCGACACAAATTATATAGTATAACATAAGAGTACTCGCATGTGAGATGCGAGAAAATGCCAGCAAGGAAAGAAAGACACGACCGTTAGATATATCTATATATATATAAAAATGAGAATGTGTGTCTGTCTGTCTGTGTGTGTGAATCCCTAAAACTCGAGAACTACGCAACCAATTTCATTCAAATTTTACAGATGCCTTACTTAGGGTTCCAGTTGTGTTTTAGTCAAAAAAAATTTTAACTCCTTGCAGAGTTCGAGCCCACAGCAACATAATATCTCCTCCACTATTTAAGTATTACGTGTCAAAAGTGAAACAAAAACACTCATGTCAAATACTTTCACTTTAAAAATGAAACTATTCTAACTGAAACAATCGCATTTCGATACTGTAATGACAGATACTTTCAGAGAAAGAGAGAGAGAGAGAGAGATGTATATGTAT
>NC_068983.1:30584316-30591945 GCF_001194135.2 Octopus bimaculoides
AGTAAATGAGACGCATCTTTGCCTCCACTGATTCACTTGCAAAGTGTTGAGTAAAATTATTTCGTTGCAGACCTCCTTTGGGTCTTTTTATTATCACTACGACACACATAGTCCCCAGTTGGTAATATTGATTTCAAGGCCCTCCTAGATGAGATATTGGCATTCCACTTAATGTCTATGTTCCATGCTGGCATGGATTGGAGAGTTATTAATGTAGAAATATGGTATCGTAGCTACTAACAGTTGAGGGTTGCGTAGTCTAGATGGCGTTTTTAGATTTCATTATTCTCTTTAACCCGGGCAAAGCCGGGTATTTCTGCTAGTATATATATAAAGAGAAGTTTATTAGCGTAGTAAACTGTGGGTCTGTGCATGTGGCAATATAAATAACACAATATGTATGACTGGCCTTCGTATAAACAAGAGTGTGTATACATAATATGTGTGTGTGAATGAGAAATACAGAGCATGGAATAAGAGTCTGTAACATAGACGATAAGCGTCCTGAACAAAGATAGGAAAATACCCGTTCATAGAAGAGTTACACAGTAGGTAGAATGTCTGTACATAAGAGGTTGTGGCTTCTAGGCAGAGCTGAAGTGTCACATGTCATGAGTGAAGTTCAGGCTTCTATGCTGAGTCAGTTACTTGAATACAGAAGATTCTCGCAGGTTGTTCTGGCTGTTCTTTCGAGGTGGAAACAATCCACACAAACAGTGTTGAGATGGAACTGCGGTTGCTGTTGGTAGTGTGTACGCTGGCGGCAGTGGTGTTGGTGCTGGAAACTGGCTTGAGCTGTGTTCTGTGAGATGGTCAACGAACAGACCTGTGAGAGGTCTGAAATCGAAGACAAACTAGCGTGGATAAAGCAAGGCTATTTATGGAGAAAAAAGGGGCTCCAGAAACAGCAGAAAAACACTCTCTCACGTGACCTTATCAGAAGACCACGATTGGTTGATGTTCACTCTGGCGCGAAACAGAACTGGAGACAAATGCCGCACAAATAAGAGCCAATCAGGGTGATGGACACAGCAGGGTCCAAGCGGGCCAAAGGCTAGATGTTACCTGCTACATTCGAATTTGTAAATAAATACCCGAGGGAGAGGTTTCACTACAATGTATTTAGCAAGTCAAAATTAGTAAAAATATTATCATCATATAATGCAACAGAAATGGTTTATTTTATGGGTTTGCTTTAAAAGTCACCTGTTGTAATGAAGGTGCTATTTATACATTTAATGACATGAAGACTTGTATGTGCCATCTATGACAGATTGCAGTGAAGAGTTAAACACTGTCAGTGAGGCTATTGTGGGTAATTGTGCATAGGAATAAATGTGGTACCAGTCAGTTTACTTGCATTTCTCAGTAGACAGGTAAACATTTTTGGTCCTTCATCCTTTCTTAGAATCAATTATTCATGTAAACTGTATTGTGACAGTGTCAGGAAGCAGAAAACATTTATCAAATCCATGTCCAAAGTGCTGCACAATGAGACTGAACCCAAGACCACAGGGTTGGGAAACAAACTTAACCATAGAGCCATACCTGTGTATGTATGTGTGTGAGCACATGTGTGTGTGTATATATATATATATATATATATATATGTGTGTGTGTGTGTGTGTGTGTGTGTGTGTGTGTGTGTGTGTGTATTATGTTGCCATGTCTTGACGTCACACAACAGTTGTAAATGAGCAACACTATCATATAAGGGATATCTTTCATTTCCAATCTTCAATGAAAGCATGGCTGGCCATGGAGAAATATTCCTTGCTGGACATAGAAAATCTGCCACAGTGAATTCTGCCTGGCCCATGCAAACATGGAAAATGGACGTTGATGATGATGCTAACCAAATGTAGATTAGTAAAAAAAAAAGAAGAAAAAGTAAAGAATTTTTGCCTACAGGGTCACATATTTAATAAAGATAGCCAGTTGGAATTTGGTCTGCAGGTCATAGTTTGCTGAATCTTGACTTAAAATACCGAATTCGTTAACAGATAGTTTCAGGCTTGAGTATTTGTCTCACAGGATTGTTTTGAATTTCTTATGAAACATAGTAAGAAATGACAAGTTGCTTATGAATACCTTCAAAGATAACAGAAGATACCAAAAAAACAATAACTATGGTTGTGTATATGAATGGTATAAATCAACTGGTCTCAAAGAACTTGATTACTTCTATTAGAAAAAAAAAACAACAGAAAAATAAATCTGAAAAATACTGTAAGCAGGAGTGTGTAGTTTAATTATCATCACCATCATTTAATATCCACTTTTCCATGTTTGCATGAGTCAGACAGAACTTGCTGAAACATTTCCTGCAGCTAGATGCTCTTCCTGTCACTAACCCACATCTGTTTCCAGGCAAAATATTTCCCTATGGTCAGACATGTTTTTGTAGAACGTTAGAAACAAAAGAAACAGACAACATTGCTTGTATGATAGAAATACTCATTTACAACCATCATGTAATGTCAAGACAAGAGTACACACAAACACACACATACATCTATATATGATGGACTTTATTAAATTTCCACCAACCAAATCTACTCAGGGCTATAACAGAAAACACTTGTTAAAGAGGGATTGAACCCAAGATCATATGCTTTGGAAGTGTTTCTTAACTACACAATCACACTTGGACCTTGCCCAACCTGTGACAAAATAATGGTAAGAGAAAGCTATTTTAGTCTGTGGTTTAGAAATCTGAATCAGTAATATAGATTACAAAGGAGGACGGTGATTTGGAATTGTATATAAGAGTATGAGCTGCAAGGTGGTGTTAGAAGAAATGATTGGAAAGTTATTAGTAGCAGAATAACCTCTGGAATGAACTCTACCCTGTGAATGATCATTTAAGCCGCTCGCTTCCTTACTTTAGAACCTCTCTTCTTTTTGTCTTGGAGTAGGCGCTGTCGAAGTTCCTTTCTTCTTGTATCTTCCTTTTCCTAGGAAAACAATAATAATGTATCATGTCAATGAAATAGAATTTGTACTTATTTCTTTTCTTTTTTTTTTCCATATTCTTCGTCATTATTTTTATCATGAATACCAATGGCATGAACAACAGCGAAAAAAAAAAAAAAACGGTAACAAGAAAAATCTGAAGTCTGCCAACATTCCTTCCTCCATATGATGCCACATGGAAGGACTTAGCTCTTGTTAATCAAATTATTTCATCGATGAAAATCCACTGTCACATATAGAAAAATTAATAAGTAAAAGGACACTGTCTAAGTATAATGTAATACAAAGTAAATATCATAAGATAAAGATAATAAAATGACTACACGTGTTTCATAACCAATTTTCAAATAGAAAGAAAATTTAAATCGATTAAAACTATCGAAAATCAATTCTATTCAAAAGTATAGCTAATCTTCAGGTCAAAATACAACAATAATAATAATAAAAGAATGTATATATCAACCAACAATAAATAACAAATGAAGGTATATAAAATACTTATTATATTAAGATAGAAAAATATTATTAAAAATATCAAAATAATAAACATTCCATAATCAACCCTACGTCCATTATAATATAAGCTAACAGGAATATTATATGCAAAAACCAACTTAACGAATTTTTCGTTTAAAATATATATATATATATATATATATATATATATATGTGTGTGTGTGTGTGTGTTGTGATTTGGTATCAGTTCCACTATGCAGCACCTTGGACAAGTTTTTTTTACTACGGTGCTGGTATTAATATTGCTTCTGTTGCTAGTACATATTTTTTTAACAAGCTAATCGTGACACCAGCACCTGTTCTAGCAGTTTTTCTATATATCACTGGTGGAGAGCTGAGTCACTGCTATCTCTAATGGTTGAGCGTCCATCATTGATGACACCAAGGAAGATTGGAATTATGTGATCTGGTGGTCTCTTCACTCTTTTACTCTTTTACTTGTTTCAGTCATTTGACTGTGGCCATGCTGGAGCACCACCTTTAGTCGAGCAAATCGACCCCAGGACTTATTCTTTGGAAACCTAGTACTTATTCTATCGGTCTCTTTTGCCGAACCGCTAAGTTACGGGGACGTAAACACACCACCATCGGTTGTCAAGCGATGTTGGGGGACAAACACAGACACATAAACACATATATACACATATACGACGGGCTTCTTTCAGTTTCCGTCTACCAAATCCACTCACAAGGCTTTGGTCAGCCCGAGGCTATAATAGAAGACACTTGCCCAAGGTGCCACGCAGTGGGACTGAACCCAGAACCATGTGGTTGGTAAGCAAGCTACTTACCACACAGCCACTCCTACGCCTATGGAGATGGCAGGGATTTATCTCCCTCACTAGTTATATAAACAAGAGTGCATTTTGCACCAAAACCAAATATGAGTTTCTCTCATGGTACCTACAACAGTATGGCTTGTTCTAACAGAACATCCACATTTAAGAGGACATAAATGTTACCTCTCAGTATTAATACTGTTTCTTGCTAATATACAATTTTCAAAACATCAAATGTTTTTATATTTTTGCCTTCAAATTCTAGTCTTTTTTCCAATAATGTTTTACTGGTACTTTTCTCCATGTGGTATTGATATGTGGGTCAACTATTACATACATCTCACAATATGATAATTTATTCACTAATCCTTTAGCAAATAACAAACTAGCTGTCACTAATAAAAAAAATACTGATGGGATACTTGTATAATGTAGAGACCCCTTCAAAGCCAGATGTATTGTGATATTGTGTAACTAAGTGGTCTGCCTAGAAACATAACAAAGTGACAGCAGCAGCAGATTTTGAACTCATGACCCATGAGTTGGGATATTTGTATTTCATCCACTCAGCCTTCCACAGACATTAACATGATAGTCTAGATCAGTGTTCCTCAAAGTGGGTTCTGTGAAACAGCTTTAAAAAATCCCATATCCATAAGATAAGGGGTCTTCGAAGTTGATTCTCCTGGTTTTATATGAGCCACCAAGAAAGGCTACGAAGTCGTTTGATCTGCTAGAAATAACAGTCAAATCTTCCTACTGTTTTAAACACGAACAATACATTAACCCTTTAGCGTTTAAACTGGCTATATCTGGCCCAAATATTCTATCTATTTTATATTCAAACTGACCAGATCTAGCCTCTCAAACCTACCCTACAATGTTATTCTAAAAATAAACTATCACATCATTGAAATCTCAAAGCTACAAGATAATGCATTATTAACATTATTATGTGAATAAACAAGCATTACATTTGATAAAGTAATCTGAATGTTGAAGAGTTAAACAACACTTTCCAAGAGACTATGCCTGAATAAAACAGGTGGTTGTGGATTGGATCATAAGTTTGCTGGATCAAGGATGATGCAGGATAAACAACAATAGCAACAAGAAGATTAAAGGACAAAGAGAACAAGATATACATGCCTTCTCTAAAATCTTTGACATGGACGGTGAAGTCACAAGAGGACATATTTCTACCTCATTCTTTACTGGCTCCTTTTTATCCAGGTATGAAGTGCCATTCAACCAAGAAGGACCACCTGCTTTGTAAGCACGTTCAGAACTTTCGTTGCTATCACTAGTATCACCTGAAAATAAATTAAAATGATTAAATTAAATTAAATAAATTAAAATAATTAAAACACAATTTCACCAATTGCAAAGAGAGTGAATTGCCTGGAATGTTAAAATTGTAGTTTAAGGATGATGTATTCAAATATACTGCAAGAATTTTGTTGGGTCTTGGGACAGGGTTCTTATGTGCTTTTCTGCGATGATAATGTAGGCCAATATAGGATTGGCATAACCCATGGAATATCAGAAAAAAATGCCATGCAGCGTTTAGTTATGGCTCTTTGCATTCTGAGTTCAAATCTTTCCAGAGTAACTTTTCTTTTCATCATCATCATTGTCTAACATCTACTTTCCATGCTGGTATGGGTTGGACAGTGATAGGTCCTGGAAGCTAGAAGATTGCATCAAACTCTACTGTCTGCTTTAGCATGGTTTTTATGGCTGTACACTCTCTGAGTGGTTGGCGTTAGGAAGGGCATCCAGCTGTAGAAACTCTGCCAAATCAGATTGGAGCCTAGTGTTGCCATCCGGTTTCACCAGTCCTCAGTCAAATCGTCCAACCCATGCTAGCATGGAAAGCAGACGTTAAACGATGATGATGATGCCCTTCTTAATGTCAATGTCCTTCCTAATGCCAAATCCCCACTGGATTTAACTACAGCCATTGCCGAAATGCAAAGCCTTTAAGTTAAAAACCAGTATTATGGTTGCTGTTGTTTAACTCTAAGTCAGCTCTGATTGAGTAAATCCATGATTAAAGGTATTTCATCAATAACCATCTTATCTCTTTTACCCAAGCATAGTACACATTATCCTATATTACGTTTTTAAGATGGTAGAGTTGATATGAGACAGTTTTGGCTACTGTATCTTAGAGGTCAAATGACCATGTAGAAGTTTCCTCATTAGCTTGTTAACCCTATATATGTCGCTGTTTAGCCTGAGGTCAGATAATTTCTACAACCAAAGCAATCCAAATATGACAATTCTGCCTTTTCCTTATATGCACAAAACCAGGACCACATTATCCAAGTATCCTTTAAAATACTAATGTAGGAGCTGAGGAAAATTTTGCAACTATTTCTAGCAGATCAAGCGGACACATACTGGCTCAATTATTGGGTTACAGGCATTATTATTGTTAAGGTGGCAAGCTAGCAGAATTGTTAGCATGTTAAGCGAACTGCTTAGCAGTGTTTTATCTGCTGCTGTGTTCCGAGTTCTAATTCTGCTGCGGTCGACTTTGCCTTTCATCCTTTCAGGGTCGATAAATTAAGTACCAGTGAAACACCGGGGTCGATTAAATCAATTAGTCCCCCCCACAAAAAATTTCAAGCCTTGTACCTATAGTAGAAAGGATTATTATTATGATTATTATTATTATTATTATTATTAAGGTGGCGAGCTGGCAGAATCGTTAGCACTCCAGGCAAAATGCTTAGCAGAATTTCGTCTGTCTTTATGTTCCAAGTTCAAATTTTGTGGTTGATAAATTAAGTACCAGTGAAAAACTGGGGTCGATGTAATTGACTATCCCCCTTTCCCCAAATTTCAGGCCATGTGCCTATTATTATTATTATTATTATTATTATAAGTAGTAGTAATAGTAGTCACCAAGGCCAATTTTGCCTTTCATCCTTTCAGGTTTAACAAAATAAAAGACCAGTCAAGTACTAAGATTGATCTAATCAACATAACCCCCTCTCCTAATAATTGCTGTCCTTGAGCCAAAATTACAAAGAAGAATCATTATTCATCATCATCATCGTTTAACGTCCGCTTTCCATGCTAGCATGGGTTGGACAATTTGACTGAGGACTGGTGAAACGAGATGGCTACACCAGGCTCCAATCTGATCTGGCAGAGATTCTACAGCTGGATGCCCTTCCTAACGCCAACCACTCTGAGAGTGTAGTGGGTGCTTTTATGTGTCACTGGCACGAGGGCCAGTCCTGCGGTACTGGCAACGCCCACGCTCAAAATGGTGTATTTTACGTGCCATCTGCACGAGGGCCAGTCACACGGTACTGGCATGGCTATGCTCAAAAAGGTGTTTTTT
>NC_068983.1:30591955-30600956 GCF_001194135.2 Octopus bimaculoides
CTGCACGAGGGCCAGTCACACGGTACTGGCATGGCTATGCTCAAAAAGGTGTTTTTTACGTGCCACCTGCACAGGAGCCAGTCCAGCAGCACTGGCAACGACCTTGCTCGAATGATTATTATTATTATTATTATTATTGTTGTTGTTGTTGTAGCAGACACAGAACCCACAGTGCTGAGACTCCTTATTTTCCTGCAACTTTATTTAACTTATTTTGTCTCCATTTATAATGGTCAGCAATTCATTAAATCAACTTCATTAGTTCATTAGATGTAGTTGATAGTTTTTGTTACTTAGATGATCTTATTGATGCTGAAGACTACAAGAGAACCTATAAATGGCTGTTCATTACCTACAATTTAAAAACAAGAAGAACACATTGGAGAATGTAGTTCTGGATACATAATGACTGAAAAAAACAAACCATCAATCCTCACCTGTTGGGGTTCTTTCAGTTTCTGTCAACCAAATCCACCCACAAAGCTTTCGTCAGCCCAATGCTATAGTAGAAGACACTCAAGGTGCTGTGTATTGAGACTGAACTCTAGACCACATGCATGGAAAGCAAATATCTCAACCACACCTTAGAAATTATCAGTTTGATATATCTGACAAATGTCCATTTTCAATGTAATGATTTTTTGGCATAGGCAAAATGCCACAAATTTGATGGTGGGTCGTAGACAAAACATTTGATTCTCAATACTTAACTTGTAATTTTTTTTCTTATCAACTCAGGGAAGATGGAAATGCAATGCTGACATTGGAGTACAAAGGGACATAACTATATATTGCCAGTCATCCTGGTTGGCTTGACTGATTCTGAGTTGGCATTGAGTAATCAAGTTAATGGAAGTGAATAAAGAAAAAAATGCAGTGTTATTAAAACTAAACTTTATCTCAGAACAGTTAGCTACAAAACAAGTTGCATAGTTAACAGCATATTTCAGTTTCATAAGAATAACATACAACTGAGTCAGAAATATATAAGAGTTCATATAACAATCAAGGAATGTTCAATAATGAAAAGTTATGTAAAATATCCTCTTTGTTCAACAAGAAAAACATTATCTCTAAAAATTCACCACAATAGGCAGAAAGAAACTTAGTTTAGGACATGCCATGTCCCTTACAAACACATAAATTTATGTAGATAAATCTCAGACAATCAAAGTATTTACAATCATTGCTAATTAAAATGGATATGTTGACACAACTCCCTTTTGATACCAATCTGCCTGTGTTCCTGGTCAGATAACACAAATTTTCTATTTCAAAGTGATCTAAACAAAAGTCTTTCATCCAAATTTCGTGTTAGTGCATGCACCAAACAGCAGCTTAATAATGACAAAGTTATGTTACTAAATCCATTATTTTAAAAAGTTATTGAAAAAAAAATGTTATGTATTTCAACAAAAATATGGTATCAAAAGGGTTACATAAAACTGATTGTTGTTGTTGTTTAACCCCAGGACTGACCTGACTGAACAGATTTATGATCAAAGGTATTCCTGCAGTGATCATGTCACCTTTTTTTTTTTGCATAAATTCCTTACTCAACACATCCTGCATTTTTCTTTATGATAATAGGATGTGATTCAGGGTGGAAATTTGGCTACTGTTTCTAAAGATGGGCTTGATAAAATTGATTAAGCATCGATAAAATTGATTAAGCATCGATACAAACCTCAGATTTATAAGGAGTGAGTGAGTAATATTGTTATGAAATTCACATCTTTAGAAATATTTACTTTTTTTTATAGCAAATAGTCTCATGGGAGTACCAAGACCTTTCCAGTTCTTCTCTGACATCTTCAGGGAATATGTTGGCTGTCAGAATACAGTGAGTGCTAGTCTGGTTCAAATGCTTACAACAGAGTGAGAGTGAACCTCATTAAAGGTACACAAAGACCAAATGGTGGCTTTAGGCCTTCTGGTGAAGGAAGAAAACTTGGAGATTCTGATCTGAATGCTTGAAACACAGTTAACTTTGCTGAAGGCATATAAAGACCAAGTGACAGTGGTGTTACTCCAAAAGGTCTCCTACTAAAGGGAGAAAACTGGAGGTCTGCTCCAAGTGTTTACAGGAGAGTGAACCTTGCTAAAGGCACCCACTGAAAGACCAGGTGGAAGTGTTAGTTTGGGAAACATGTGACATTGTCAGCAACTAGGCTAGTGGATTTAGCACAGCAGAAATCTAATGAAACCTGGTTTTATATTATTGACAATGGATCAGTATTTAGAAGGATATCATGACTGCTATGATGATATAGTCAGTCATGACAAGTTGTGAGAGATCAAGAATTATATTGACCATTATTAAGGTGGCAACAAGGTGGTGAGCTGGCCAAATCGTTAGCACGCTGGACAAAATGCTTAGCGGTATTTTGCCCATCACTATGTTCTGTGTTCAAATTCCGCTGAGGTCAACCTTGCCTTTCGCAATCGATAAATTAAATAACAGTGACTCACTGGGGTCGATGCAATCAACTATTAAGTCCCCTCCCCAAAATTTCAGGCCTTGTGCTTTCAGTAGAAAGGATTATTAAGGTGGCAAGCTGGTAGAATTGCTACTGCACCAGACAAAATTCTTAGTGGTATTTCTTTTGCCTCTTTATGTTCTGAATGCAAATGCTGCCAAGGCTGACTGCCTTTCATCCTTTTGGGGTAAAAAAAAAGTACTGATAGAGCACGGGGTGGGGTGGGGGTCAATGTAATTGACTTCCTGCATCCCTTAATAAAATTTCTGACATTGTACCAAAATTCAAAAGAATTATTATTTGTATACCAAAACATTTTAACAAGGGAAATCCCATAATAGTTTAGGCTGATCACTCCATTATAGCACGACAAAAATCTAATTGTCTTTGGCATATCAGAAAAACAGTTATTCTTTTACTTACATTGGTTTTAGTGATTGGACTGCATCTAGGCTGGGGTACAACCTTCAAGTCGATTATTATATCAACCCAGAGCTTTCACTAATGTTTCCTCTACCATTCTCATAAAATATGAAATGCAAAGTAGGCAATGTAATAAAGGTAAATAGCAATTGTCACAAGATATTTCAGTGAGTATGTACCAGTTTGCTCCCAATGTTGATATAACCACATACAAAAGACTTCCACACTTTCCTTCAACCAAATTCTACCATTGACAAACACAAGGTTAAGAAAGAAAACACTTGCCCTAAGTGCCATGTGATGAGACTGAACCCAACACCTTGTAGTTGCAAAGTTAACTTCTTAACCACAGTCATACTTGTTTTCATTCTGCAGATATCTTGGTATTTGAATTAAATAATTCCAGATAGAATTTGAATTTCACTTCCATAAATATTTATATACAATGAGAAACAACAAAATATTACTCTATATATTCTATGTGAACATTAGAATTTCTTTTTTTTTTACTCTTGACTCCAGTAAACACTATTGACAGTTTTGTTGTTTAGCCTGAGCTCAGATCAACTTTGACTGAGCACACATGATTAGAAGCACTCCAGCCATGACCATCCCATGATTTGGCATATTTAAGTACTACATCATCAAAAATATGCTTTCTCTTTTTAAAATGGTTGAGTGTAATTTGGCTGCTTTTTCTAACAGGTCAGATGACCACACAGAGGTTCATTGTTGTTGCTGGTACTATTGCAACACCAAATAGCAACTTATAGGTGCCTTTTCTGTAACAAGTTATCTAATTCATTTTCTTTGGAACTAGGTAATTTTTATATGAAAAAAACAAAAACAAACAAAAACTGCAAGAAATTTCAACATTATCAATCAATACCCAACAAATATATTAACTGTAAGCAACAACATAAGATGTGAAGATAACTGCCAAGGCACAATTGTTTAGAGAAAGAAAATAGATTCTTTTTTAACAAAACAACACTAAAATCAGTTATAAAATATATATTTTACTTAGAATGGAAAAAGATTTTTTAATATTAAGTCAAATCATTTTCCTAAGGAAAAATAAATAATAACATTTATCTTGAATAAATAATCTATAAAGTTAATGAGTCTAATTGACATTTAGATTAGATTTATATAAGAAATAGGATTTATTTAAAAGCTTTAGGAGGCATTGACTGATTTAAGAGGGTTATTGTGGTAGTTGGCTGAGATTTGTAGGTGTAGATGTAATTGTTGAAAATTAATGTTTTAATGTAAGATAGAAATTTCAGAAAAAACAATTCATTTTTCAGCAGAATGAAAGGTAAACTGAATATTAAGAATGAGTTTAACCCTTTAGCATTCAGACTACTCTGTCAAAATGTAATGCTTATTTATTCACATTGCTTTGAATAATCATGCATTACCTTGTAGTTTCATGATTCTGAGGATGTGATTGTTTATTTTTAGAATGACATTATGTAGGATAGGTGTGAGAGACTGAATCTGGCCTGTCTGAACATAAAACAGGTAGAGTATTTTGGCCTGATATGACCAGTTTACATGCTAAAGGATTAAGGTGATGAGAAACAGATGGTGTGTAAAGCAAAGGAAAATAAAAAAATAGCAGTACAAGATCCAGCCTCAGTTTTGTCCTTTAACTAATAATGATATCGTTTGGCACAAATCCACAAATTTGTAGGCAACAGGGAAAATAATGAATTAAACAGAAGCCCCTGCTATTTGTCTGGTACTTGTTTATATAAGACTCAAGGTGGAAGGTAAAAATCAAATCTAATTCTGATAGGATTTGAACTCAGATGTAACTTCTCATAACTATTGATGCAATACAGAATTATTTCAAATCCTCAACCTTCAGCCTGCTAATGTGTCTTTTATTTTATTTTTTCTTTTGTTTTTTTCTTGTAGCAAAAATACATTTTGAAGCCTAGTTGTGAAAACACCTACAAATTATTAAGAGCAGCAATGTCTTTGGTGTTGTTGCTGTCCTTTCCTCACCCAGTACACCTAAAACTACAGACTGTCAGAAGCAAAACAACTCCTTGATAGAAAATATAATATATATACATAAATTTGACCTATATATTGTTGAATAGTTAAACAGCCATCAGCAACAAAGATTGTGATTTGGTATTTCTGTGTTGAGAATAACTGGCTGATTAAAACATTTCTCAGTATGGTACCGCAATGATGAACGCCATTTATAAATCTTATTGCAGCGTCGACATCGATAATGTTGACTGCCATGCTGACCACGCATGTGAGTGGAAAGAGAGTCTTTTGACGAACAAGTCTGCTCACAGATGTTACATCGAAACAACTCACCACCATGGTGCTTTGTACGACCACAGAAACGTTTATGGGATAACAAACTTTTTTTGAAACGAAATGTTAAATTACATCGGTCACATTTTTCTTCTAGTATGTGATGTTTGTCAATGTGAGCTTTGTATGTCCAGAAACTATCAAAACCACGACCGCATATCGAGCAGTTGAATAGAAATTTTCCAAGGTGTTTAGAATTCATGTGACTCTGCAATCCATATTGAGTTTTATAGTGCTGACCACATTGTGGACAAGATATATTCCCAGCATTAAACAATGGCAATGGATCAGCCAGAACTGTTTGCTGAAGTTGACCATCAAAGTTGGCATTGATACTTAGAGCAGAGTCTCTGTGGTACATGCTGACATGATGAAGCAGAAGTTCTTGAGAACTGGTTGAAAATATGCACTGGTTGCAATCATAGATGTCAGGGCCAATGTTAACCTTCTGCTCATGTTCTTCTACAGCAGTCGACAGTTCAGCAAGCTCTGTGAACACATTGGAAGATTCTTCTATGGGTTTTGTAATTTCAAAGGTTTCTGGAAGTGGAAATGAAATGTAAGACGGAATATAAATATTAGTTATCCAAATATTAGTTATCTAGAAATTACAAGATTTTAGTAAAAATTAACAAACAATTAACTATTAATCAAAAAATATTCTTTCTTTTATCATAAAAAACTCTTGTAGGTAAGTAGTAAGCACTGCCACTTGAATTAACACCAGAATATTATTACTATTTCACTGACTAACTTGAGCGATTAAAGCAAAGCTGAGATTGACAACAGTTCAGTCAACCAAAAGTTAAAATAGTACATTAGTCACGGGAGCACAACAAGAGATATTACCTCTTTCATTTTCATCTTTTTCAGTCATTAGTCAACCTCATCTTACTAAACAACCCTCTTAGTCACAACTCTTTTACTTTTTCAGAATAAAGTGACATGAATCTTAATTATACTGTATGATCTTTAGTCAGATGCTCTTTCATTCTCAATCTGCTACTCTCAAATAACATTTTGTCTTTGATAAAGAGCTTAGTCTAAAAAGCCCTTTATCTTATGGCACACCTGATCAATTTTGTGAACTTTATCAATTGATTTTTTTTCCACAGCAAATGTGATGTCAAATTAATAAAATCATGGTTTTATTTATTTCCAAAGTGTTTCCATAGGCAGGAGTGGCTGTGGGGTAAGTAGCTTGCTTACCAACCACATGGTCCCGGGTTCAGTCCCACTGCGTGGCACCTTGGGCACACAGGTGCTTGTACATGGCACCACCATGAGTGCTTTACACAGCCAGAAGGACGGGTCTTAATACTTTGGCTGTTGGGTATGGGTCTTCTTGAGTATGGTCAGACACTGGGTATTTCAGTCCTTTGTCATTTTGCCTGAAAGGTTCAGTTCCTGGGTCTCCCACTTCCACGTGTTCCATCTGCTTTGAGAGATCATCACTTCTTTATGGCACTGTCAGCATCCAGCTGCATCACGTAACCAAACCAGAGCAATCTCCTCTCTTGCACATAGCAACAAATTTTTCTTATGCCTAACTTCTCTCTCAGAACACTGGTACTCTATTGAACACGTACACTTACATTACAAATCCAATGGAGCATACTAGCCTCATTCCTTTCTAACCTTTGCATGTCCTCTGCATTCAGAGCCCATGTCTCACTACCATGTAGAATTGCTGTCGTATACATGCATTATACAATCTTCCTTTCACTTGAAGAGAGAAATCTTTCATGGCCAACAGAGGTAACAGCTCTCTGAATTTCTGCCATCCTATTACACTCTCTGCGCATCCTCTCCCACTACTAATTTGGTTCCCAAGGTAGCAGAAATTATCTACTACCGCTAACGAGCCCCCAGGGTATTTGAGAAAATCAATTTCCCGAGTCTCTAAAGTTTTTAAGGACCCTGTGCATCTTGCACATGCGAAAACTATCTTCTCTGATAACCTTCCAATTAACCCACTGTACCTCTTGTGTGTCCATAGCTTTTGCACTGGGTACACTGTATGGAGTTTCTGCCTACACCTTTCCTACAAATTCAATATGGCAACCTACCTGAGGGGGATAGGGACCTGTCAGTTTTCTTGCTAAGTTAACCTTGAGGCCCTTAAATTCCAGGTTTTACTTCCACACATGGCATTTTTCATCTAGTTCTGATATGGAATTCACTATGATGACAAGATCATCAGCATATAGTCATACCCATGATGAAAAGGAGGGGACTAAGGTCCAAACCTTGATAAACCCTTACCTGCACACCAAATTCTTCCCTGTACTTGTGGTTAACTCTCACCTTACTGACAGTATCTTTGTACATGGCCTGTACAGCTCTCACCAGCCACTTGTCTATACCTAGCCTTCTCAGAGTCCATCATATCACACAGCAGGGCACTCTACTGAAGGCTTCCTCTAGATCAACAAATGCCAGTTATAATGTCTTATTCTTAGCAAAGTACTTTTCTTGTGGTTGCCTGACTATGAAAATAATGTCAGTAGTGTTTCTTCCCCGGACAAAGCAGGACTGCATTTTGTCTAGCCTAATTCTGCTCCTAATTAATTGGGCAATAACTCTCTGTAATTTTCATCACCCGGTTCAGAAAAATTGATGCCTCTAAAGTTGCTACCCTTGTAGCAGCAAACAATTATGCTGCTAAGCCAGTCACTGGGTATCACACCTTCTTGAATGACCTGATTAACTATGCAGGGTGGCCAGCCCGTATCCTATCTTACCGGATAGTTGGAAAAATTGACTCTAGTATTTATTTTCGAAGTCTGGTGATTATCAGTCTCTTTATGTGAACTGCTAAGTTATGATGACTTAAACAAACCAATACCAGTTGTCAGCTGTGACTATCTCATCTTTTAAAATTAGTAACCAAATCTCATATCCCACTCCATCATCTTAAAAAGGGGACACATTGGATAGTAATAATGATGATGATGATGATACAAAAATGATCATTGCTTGGAATTGCAAGAGTCCTCTGCAGGGTTCGTGAAGCATGATCAGTAAACAAGTGTCACCTTAGTTAACTGGCTGTGGGCAGCTGACACTTTCCACCACACCCAACAAAATAAAGCTGAAATTTTTCATGAAATAATTATAATAATAATAATAATAATAACAAAATTTTCAAGACAGAGGTACCCTTGATTGAAACGTCTGATCCCCAACAACAACAGTGGCAGCAATATGAATTTTGTATTTCTGTATGAAATAAGCAAACATTTACAAGAACATAATGATAAATAAACACAAGTAAATAATGTAAATATCGGAGACCCCCTTCGGTCATGAATGACCATGGGATTGCACATAGAAAGTTACCCTCCGAGGCACAAGTCCGGGAAAGGTTGTTTATGGAAGACCAGCAGTCGCCCATGCATACCGGTCTCCCCTCTCCACGCCACCAGTGTTATCCAAGGGAAAGACAAAGGCCAATACAGCTTGGCACCAGTGATGTCGCAACTCATTTCTACAGCTGAGTGAACTGGAGCAATGTGAAATAAAGTGTCTTGCTCAAGAACACAACATGCAGCCTGGTCTGGGATTCGAATTCATAACCTGATGGTCATAAATTTGACTCTAACCACTGAGCCATGCGCCTTCACTGTAAATATATAATGTAAATATATACACAATAATTACCATACAAATAAATAATGGCAAACATCATCATCATCATCATCATCGTTTAACGTCCGCTTTCCATGCTAGCATGGGTTGGACGATTTGACTGA
>NC_068983.1:30600985-30606847 GCF_001194135.2 Octopus bimaculoides
TATATATATATATATATATATATATATATATATATATATATATATGTATGTGTGAGTGTGTGTGTATACATACACATATACATTATATATAAGGAGGTGAACTGGCAGAATCGTTAGCATGTCAGGTAAAGTAATTAGTGACATTTCATCTGTCTTTGCACTCTCGGTTCAAATGCCACCAGGGTCATTCTACCTGGTCAGCTCCTGTCAACCATCCTACCCATGCATGCATGGAAGATGGATATTAAACGATGATGACGACAAGCTTCTTTCAGTTTATGTCTATCAAATCCACTTACAAGGTTTTGGTCAACCTGAGGCCATAGCAGAAGACACTTGCACAAAGTGCTTTGCAATGGGACTGAAACCAAAACAGTGTGGTTGGGAAGCAAGAATCTTACCACACAGACAATATATATATATCTAACATATATATATATATATATATATCTAACATCTATGCTAGCATAGGTTGGACGATTTGACTGAGGACTGGCGAACCAGAAGGCTGCACCAGGCTCTAATCTGATCTGGCAGAGTTTCTACAGCTGGATGCCCTTCCAAACGCCAACCACTCCGAGAGTGTGTATATATATATATATATATATATATATATATATATTGGCTGAACCTTGCAAGGGAGATGACAAATGACTGCAACAAATATCAAAGTATTGTGCTGAAGAAGACCAATCCAAATCAGGTAAGCATGGAGAGATGGCTATTGAGTTGGCAGTGGTGGGTGGTGATGTTTTGTTAAATACTAAGATACACACACATTCAGAGACTACAACATTCAAGAAATACAGATACACTCATAGACAGCCAACTATATATATACACATTATGCATACTCACACATAGATATATACATAGAGCTGTACACTCATGAAACACATACAATACAGTTATACTCACAATCAGACCTCTATGCCGGTTACATACACATACACACATATGAGGTCAGTTACACCAAATAAGAATTGACCTGGGATATGATGATTCATTCAACCTATACCAGGATGGAAAAATTGTGGTAAAAATAATGATGATATTTTATATAATATATAAGGAGGTGAGCTGGCAGAATCATTAGCATGCTGGGTAAAATGATTAGTGACATTTCATCCGTCATTACGTTTTGGGTTCAAATGCTGCCAGGGTTGACTTTGCCTTTCATCCTTCCCGGGTTGATAAAATAAGTACCATTTGAGCACTGTGGTCCATGTAATCTACTTAGCCCTTCTCCCAAAATTGCTGGCTTTGTGTCAAAATTTGAAACCAATATCCTATGTTTTCCATCTCCCACCAGATCATCCTATCAGGGCTTTACTCTCATTTGACGTAGCAGCTACAGGCTGCAGGAGGTATCATGGCAGGCCCCGCACACCAGATGGGTGGACATGATTAAGGAAGATCTCCAGAGGCTTGACATCACTGTGGAGGATGCAGGAGAGCTGGCACAGGACCAGCAGTAATGGAGAGCACTAGTGGATCTAGTTGGCTCTACACGTGATGATATCTGAGACCACTAACTTGGAATGACCCCAGCCCCATCAAGCAAGAGCATGACCTACCTAGTAGTCAAAAGAAAACAGAACACTACTAACTGGAAGTGGCCATACTCGATATACAGAGAGAAAGTAAGTAGGTAAAAAAAGATGTAGGAGGATTGCAAGCAGGCTGACAAAGGATTTTATATTTTAAAAATGCATAGGAATAGTTAGTTGATGGCAACAGTGGAGGTGAGTGTTGCAAAAGCATTGTAGTCAAGGTAAGGATGAAGTGAAAAATGTTCAGGGAATTTATCTTTGTCAGTAACAAAGGACTTCTTTCTGCAAATGAAGAGTAGACTGTACAACACTTGTGTACAAAGTGTGATACAATATATGGTAGTGCTTATGGGCACTGTGCATGGGGATATGTAAAAGCTGAAAAGAAATGGAGTATGCTCCACTAGGTGCGTGAGAGTAACATGCAAGAACAGCAGAGCACAAGTGTGTTGGGTGAAAGACTCCAGCTTTAGAGGTATCAAGTGAGTTGTGCAGGAGGGAAAACTGTTCTGGCATGAATAAGTGATGTGTATGAAGAATGCAAGTTGGGCGAAAACAATGTAAAATGAAACAAAGAGGAAGTTAAAAAGAAACACAAAGAAGACTTGGGAATTTGTGGTGAAATTTGATCTCAAAGTGTTGGACCGCACAAAGGTGATGACAAATGGCTGTGACAAGTGGGAAGATATTGTATAGAAACAGACCTGCTGAACTCATGCCAGCACGGAAAAGCAGACATAAAAATGATTATGATAGTTCTTAATCTCACAGAGGCAATGACAAGTGACCAAAACTGTTGGCAGTTTGCTATGCTTGAGAAGACACATTATGCTTAGTGGAATTAAAGTCATGGCCAGTGCAGCAATGTGTAAAAGGCATCTGTGCCAGTGACACATTAAAGTCACCCGTGCTGGTGACATGTTAAAGGCACTCAGTGGAGTGGTTGGTGTTAGGAAGAGCATCCAGCTGTAGAAACCAAGCCTGGAGTTGCTTTCCAGCTGACCAGTTCCAGTCAAACTGTCTAACTCATGCCAGCATGGAAAATAGGCACTAAATGATGATGATGATGATGATAAACCAGCAAGCTGGGTGTGACCTAATACATCTACCTCTCTTCTATTATCCCATCTGTCTATCAACCCCAAATTCATACAAAAGTTGATACCAGCAGCAACCAACAAGTCATGGTTTCTTCCATTCCTTTCTCCTTTAAACATTCTTGAAGGACCTGCAATGGATGTTCTCTTTCCTCTCTAATTAAGCCATAAAAGGAAATTTCTATACAAGAAAATAGAATGATTAAATAATGCTTCAAATGAAAAATACCAAATTAAACTAAAAACATTGAGCTGCCAGATAGCTTTTAATTAAGCAGAGTTTGAATTTGTTGTAAACTGGTTTAGTTCTTTTGTTTGCACCCTTCAGGAATGGTAAAAAGATAAGCATTAGTAACTAACATAACAAGTATTGGAAACTTATCAATTTTTTTTGGTTTCAACAGCAACATGCTCTGTTCTAATTGATTTGTTGCTACAACCATGTCTGGTTTGTTGCACTTTCTCAATCAATACCATACTTAACCTAGCTAAGACAGACTGATAGCCAAACTAGATGGCACATTAGATTAGTGTTAACATATTTAATGTAGGGAACATTCAATGTATATTTAACTAGTAAATGTACATTTGCTGGAGTAGGAAAATAAAATTGTTTAGAGAATAAATGATTCAGAGACAGTTAATTCTTTTAATATCAACCTGCTTGAGACTACTTCGGTTTTAAAGTCTTATTCAAATTAAAATCTTCCACCATGACTTAGAAATAAAAACCTCTTTTATGTTCCAAACACCACCATAATAGTGAAAAAATTATTTTACTAAATTCCCATCAATTTCTTGATTATTTAAAAAATTAATTGGAACACATAATCTGTGTAATTCTTAAAAAATATAGTCACAAAAGGGTTCAGTTAGTATTAACATATCCATTGCAGAGAGCCAAGACTGTGAGATAGTGAAACACATAGGGCTAACGAGTGACAAAAAAATCTTGTCCATATTGTCAATATGGGCCTAAAAGAAACCATCTGAATTTCAGTCAGATGTAGATGTGATTTTGATATAGAGGAGGAAAGATCTGTCTTGGTATAGTTTTATACACAAGATTTTATGGGAATTAACAGAAAAAAACAAAACAACAACTTTGGTTTATGATATGAAGTTTTATGATATTTATGAAACTATAATGAACAAAGTTATAAGAATTGTGTAAACAGTAAAATAATAATGGAGAAACGCAAGTAAATGATGGCAGCAAGGGAAAATAAATAATGATGAGAATGGTAATTCTTTTAGGCTGAGTAAACCACCTTTTATAAAACAGACACATTTCTCTATTTTAGTGGCATGTATTCCTGTCATTGGATCAATGGAACTGTTTATTCATTGATTATAATGCAAATGGCAAAGTATTTCAGACAGTGGTACCATTGACATAATACCAAAGCAGAATCAGTGACACATTATATGATTTGACTGGCTGATTATTTAATATCATTCACAAGATTCAGGCTGACTCAAGGCCATGAAATAAAAGACACTTGTTCAAGGAACTTTGCAGCAAAATCAAAAGCAAAACTTTTTGATTCAGAAGATTCTTAACTGTATTATGCTCTTGGAACATAATACAATGATAAATACAGAAAGGATATGCCAAGACAAAACTCACAAAAGGGACCACTGTAAACCTGAAAAACAGATTGTTGACTATGGTGGTGGTGATGATGATGATGATGACAACAATAACAGGTGACAATGACAAAATTTTACAAAAGAATTAGGACAACTACCTGGATCTGCTTTGCTACATTTGTGCAACCATGTGTATTTTGTCATAATTTGCCGATAAAGATCCTGACCATAACTTTCAAAAGCAGTTGTCCCCAACAGTTTCACATTATCTTCAAATTCCTGCATTTTTCAAAGAAAAAAGAAAGAAAGAAATAACAATAAAACAAAATAATTAAGCTTCATCAATTAATCAAAGACAAAAAAAATGAGGCAATGCAGTTGGAACATTAAACATCAATAACAACAATAACAAACATAAGTACTGTTACCTTGGAAATATTTAATAAGACTTGATATTACATGTAAAATGATCCTTTCCAATGGTATTAAAGCAACTGGAAGGAAACATGACTGTTTGGTTAGCATATGAGTCCTGCATAACTATAACCAAAAGATCTCATATGCAGAGATGAAGAATTTTCGGCTGTGGATTAAGTTCCATGGACTGTGATGAATACAAGGAATTGGACCAGGTATTGTCAGATACAGTGACTGAAAGAAGTGGCTATAGTAGCCACTGCAGCTCATTCAATTTCAACCAGTTGTGGAAGGTTGATTTATGTCTTTTGATCTGAATGGCTTCTTTAATCTGTAGGTTACCAACTATACTGCCTGTAGCTTTGACAGTGACTGCCCTATCTTTATTTATGTTCCTAAATTTATCAAAGTGTTTCATGAACAATGATGTCCATCTAGAGATGTTTCTTGATTCTGTTGCATTACAGCCAAGTAGCATTGGCTATGTGATATTCATGACTGAACCTGGTACACACATAGCAGATGGGGTAGTTGGCCACAATGTATAGGTTTGTCATTGGAGAGTTACTTCTGAGATGAACATTTCCATAGGGAAAGTCAGTGATCAGTTGCATATCCAGCTCTTCTTTATGGATAGCCTTGTAGGAAACAGAAGAGATAGTCCAGGGTCAAGAAAAGTGGAGAAAAGTTGTCTTCTATGGGCTATATTCAAATTGGGAATGAAGGGCTTAAGTAAGAAACTCTATGTCCTGGCAAAAAAGACAGGGTTGTAACAACTGGAATGTTTCTGATCATAGGGTTAGCTTGATCAGGACTCCTTGGGTTAAAATAACAATCCACTCACCTTTGATAGCACCATATTGTTTCCAAAGGATGTTTCATCAAAGTAGACAGTTGCTAATTGCTCTGAAATGATGATATAAAAATATTAATATTAGAAGATTTAATTTTTACCCAAATAGTGAAGAATAACAGAACACAGTTTGTCAATGTATCAATCTATAACAGGAACTCTGTTCAAAAAGAACAATTTAAAAACTGCTTCTTGTTGATGTGTACATCTTTTGCCTATGTATATATATATATATATATACAGATATATATATATATATACATACAGATATATATATATATATACATACAGATATATATATATATATATATACATACAGATATATATATATATATATATATACATACAG
>NC_068983.1:30606910-30613930 GCF_001194135.2 Octopus bimaculoides
TATATATATATATATATATATATATATATATATATATATATATATATGGGAGAATGTACGAAAAAAACAACAACAGACGAGGACAGGTGGTGTAAACAACAAAAGGATGTATTAGTATGACGCTCGGGAATACGGAAAGTCTTTAACGTTTCGAGCTACGCTCTTCAACAGAAAGAATACGGAGAAAACAAGGAGAAAAAAAATTGAATGGTGTTGGTCAACGGTCTATCATAGCTTCTGCTGACTGGGAAGAAATAAGTGATATAGGATATAGATATCCACTTCATACAGCTCAACTGAGTAGCGCTCGGATAGAGCTTCAGGAATATAAAATTAAGGAGGGGAGAAAACAAATTCAAAGGCTGATGTATATATTCATTCAATCCATATATTTATATATTTACATTTATAAATTTTTATACGTTTGTAAATTTTTATATGTGTATGAATTTTTATATATTTACAAATTTTCATGTATATGTATGTGGGCTATGACCCTCTCCATGACTTTCGATCCAACAATTTGATATCTCTGTAATTATTCGTATCTAATGCATCACCTTAACCTTTGTAGCAGTTGACTATGGTGCTGCTACACCAGTCATTGGGTATGATTTCTTCATGTATCACCTGATTGACTATACAGGTGACTAGACTATAGCCGACACCACCAGATATTTTAAGCATTTCTGCGGTGATTCCTGGTGGGCCGGGGGCTTTCCCTGTCTTCATACCCTTAATTGCTTTATCTACCAAGGTACTGTCAATTCGGATAGCTGGTCTCTTGGTTGGGTCGACATTCGGTAGACTTTCTTTCTCCCATTCATTCTCTTCATTTAGCAACCTTTCATAGTGATGTCTCCAAGTCTCTCTCCTTGCAGCCTCATTGAATGCAAGTGAGCCATCATTCATGCAGACACATTTCTCTCTTATGACATCACGATTCTCTCTCACACACTGTCTTGCAACACGAGCCACCTCAAGTCTTTGGTCCTCATGACCCATAACATTGGCAAATTTTTTTCTGGCTAAGTAAACCTGTCTCCTAGCTTCCCTTCTGGCAATCTGATACAATTCCCTGCTACCACCATTCTTCCAGTCTTTCCAAGCCTGCTTCTTTTCCCTAATGGCCCTGTCAATTACATTGTTCCACCACCATGTTACCTTGGGTTGAGATGGGACTTTGCACCATCCACAGATCTGGTCAGTAGCCCTCAACAGGTTGTCCCATACAAACCTCCAGTTATCTTCCACATCATGTGATGCTATATCCCCCTCTATTTTGTCAAAAGCTTTGAATAACACGTTTCTAAATCTCTGTCCATTTGCAGGATCCTTAAGCTTCCAGACCCTTCTTCTCCATGCTGGTCATCTTCTGGGTATCCATTTAGCCCCGATCCTGAAGTCGCTAACTACTAATCCATGTTGTGGGGTGCATTCTTCACCTAAGAAGGTTTTGGCATTTATAAGTAGCCATTTTTACCGTTTCCTGGTGAGGATGTAACCAATTTGACTAGTGTATCTACTAGATCGGTAGGTGACTGGCAGGTTTCCTGAAGTTAGTATTGCAGACCATAAGGTCATTTGCATCACAGAATCCAGCAGCCTGGTTCCCTCCTCATTGCGGGAACCAAAACCATAGCCTCCATGTATGCCATGGAAGACTCCTGCATGTTGTCCAACATGCCCATTGAAGTCACCAGCTACAAAGAGAAGGTCTCTGTCATTCGTCGTCGAGGTAATCTGCAAGAGGGTGTCATAAAATCGGTCTTTCTGTTCATCAGGTAGCCCCAGCTGAGGGGCATAGGACGAGATAATGATTGCTAAACCATGTTGCAGCACTAATCTAATCTTAAGTATTTTATCACAGGTTCTGACAAGAAACTTATTTAATTACAAATAAACTATGAATTAATATCAAAGTTTACAACATGCAATTATTCTTGCAAGTTTGAGAAGCATTAAATTAATGACTGACAGGTTGAAGGAGCTTGTGGTTCCTTGCTTTCTCAGTTTGGTCTAAGATATAGCAGTTAAAATGACAAAAAAATATTTAAAATGATTTACTTTGATTAAGTTTAACAGACTGGGCTCTGTAATCCTCAATTTCTAAATCCTTTTTGGAAATAATATGAATAAGTTCTCTCTGGCGACGATTCAACTCGGACACCATCATTAAAAGTGGAATAGTCATGTTCTCAGAGACCTGATGACAAGGGAAAAATAGAAAGAAAACTAAAATAACAAAATAGTTGAAAAATTTAGAAGCAAAATTATTTTATTTACTTTCAGAATATTTTTCATCACAAATATATAAAAAGGCTTAGAAGCTGACTTAGACTAAAATACACACTAGAAAGTCTGCATTTCTGATAAATGAATTCTTTATTAACTCATCCAAGAAAAATAAATAAATAAATAACTGTAACAAAGAAAATTGATAAAAATTACCATTTCTTCATGTGCTGGTTCTCCAATCAATTGCCAAGTGAAAGGGAACCTAGAAAGTTTGGAATTAATCCATATATGCATAGTTCCTTTGTCATCTTTGGAAATTCTCAAATTGTCAGACGGATTTTTATCTATATTCAGTTTAATATGCTCAAGAATTTTAGAAATTGGAGCTTCTAGATTGGGATTAAGTTCCTAAAACAAAGTAAAATAAATTAGAAAATATAGTATCATTTCATAATAAATAAAACTGAGATAAAATTATAACTACATCAATAAATCAGAGTGAAGCATGAATTTATATTAAAGTTCCTAGGTACGTTTCACCATTATGGTTGTTTGGAGGCCTGCGATAGAATGAAATATACTAAGAATACATGGTTAATAAGCTCAATTTGAATCTCTATGGAATCCTTTTCTTACAACAGTCATCTAAATTTCTCAGTCAATAAAGAAAAAAAGCAGAAACTATGGATACTGCAGCTCTTCACAATTACACATATAAAGAAATAGCCAACTGTGAAGATAATTCTTTCTGCTTTTATTTTTTTATACTGAATGACTGCAGTACTTCTTTTGGGTAGCCTACCATTGCTTTCTCCACTTTTCTTCTATGGAACCAGAGTTATCATGAAGTGTGTCATCCAAATGCTGATTTATGATGTGATGGATATTTACTTCCATTGATCTATAAGTATTTGTTCATTCAGTTATTCATTTAGCATTCTCCCCCCCCCCCCCATGGATTAGATGGGGAGTTATTAGAGGCAAGATATTATAGCCTAATGCACTTCTTGTCACCAGTCCTCCTCTGTTTTTCAAATAAAAGGTTTTTTTTTTTATTAGCAGTCTTTTAAAGAGCAGAACAATAGGTCATAATGTCAACATCATCATTTCACTTGAGTGGCAACAAGAATGGAATATGAACAATATTAACAATGCACACACACACACATATGTATGTATGTATATAGGGTGTCCATAAATTGTGTTTACAACTTCCACAATTTATCATCAAGCTATGTTGCATACAACCACTGGAGCCTATGTGGAAGTATTCTGATTTTTCTAATAAAAGTTGTTTTGTGTGCCTGTGTTTTCCAATAAACTCTAAGTTATCCTTACTTTTCTTATTTCTCTGAACTTTTGAAATTGTAAAGGTAATTGGATATTCTATACACACACACACAAAGCTTCCTGCAGTTTCCATCCATCAAATTCACAATCAGCCCAGTGATTATCCAAAGTAGAATGCAATGGGACTGAACCCAAAACTATATGGTTGCTTGGCAAACTTTTTAACCACATGCCCATACCTACAGCAGTGACTGTGACCATTTTTCAAGCTCTCTGAATGGTGGCAGGAAGTTATGCACAGAGCAGAAAGCTAGCTTGAATACTTGTAACAGAGTAGACTCCACTAAAGGCAATCAGGGGCCAAATGGTGATGTTAAACTGAATGATAGATGAAGTTTACCACCCATGAAAAGAAACAATCCCTCTGATGAGCTACCATACAGTTTCCATCTATTCTGTTCCACTCACAATGAATTTGTCACCCCAAGGCCATAATAAGTGTCATACAGTGGAATTGAATCCACACCCCGTGGATGTAAAATAAACTTAACCAAACAGTCATGTTTAATCTGTGATCTAGTTACTGTGTAGCTTCATCCAGCAGTGACTTCAACAGCATATAAACAATTGACAGATTTATGAGCAGGAGCCTAAAGATATAACATGCAAGAGACACACACAAACCAACTTTTATATGGTTGCTCAACCTGCTAAGAGCAGCAGCTACTGCCATCATAAATAAGGGTACAACACAGTGAGAAATGTATTCCTAGACATACATTAAATGAATGTGATGGCCATGACAGAATAGGCTAAACAACAATAACATGCAGGAGAATCATCATCATCATCATCATCGTCATCATCGTCGTTTAACGTCTGCTTTCCATGCTAGCATGGGTTGGACGATTTGACTGAGGACTGGTGGACCAAGTGGCTACATGAGGCTCCAATCTGATTTGGCAGAGTTTCTACAGCTGGATGCCCTTCTTAACACCAACCACTCCGAGAGTGTAGAATATACTCCATTTATATGTAGAAATATACTGCACCCACCATTGTAGTTTTTGTAGATACAAGGTACAGTGTGAGAGTGTCGGCAAGTTGCTTATAAAGCACACAGTGTGGGTCAAGAGATCTAGTCACTGTTGCAGCTGATCTTCAGTGTATTTATATTATTTTTTCACACGTTTAACTAGCAGCAGTAACAGGTTATTCTAATGCAGACAGTGACTGACACATTTTATATTGAGTCTTTTTTTACCTGTGCTGGTGCCATGTAAAAAACACACACTGGTTCCATGTAAAAACACCTGTGATGGCGCCATGTAAAAAGCACTCAGCACACTCTGTAAAATGGTTGGCATTAGGAAGGGCATCCAGCAATAGAGATCATACCAAAACAGATAATGGGGGACTGGTGCAAGCCTTCGGCTTGCCAGCTTCTCCAGTCAAACCATCCAACCGATGCCAGCATGGAAAATGGATGTTAAATGATGATAATGATGGTCAAAGGGCAGGGATTACAGAATTAGTAGAGTGCATTAGTACTTTAAGCTCTGAAATCACATTCCACTAGGGTTGACTATCTTTTATCCCTGTAAGTTTGGGAGATTAAATATCAACTGACTGGGGATTATTGGATTTACTACAAAAATGGCTGTGAGGCTAAGAAGTTTGCATTACAACCATGTATTTCTCAGTTTGCTCTCACCATACAACACAGTCTTCTACTGTAACCTTGTGTTGACCAATACTTTGTGTGTAAATTCTCTGCTCTTTACTTTCTGAGTTCACAATCCACTGAAGTCAACTTTATCACCACCCCACACTTGAGGGTCGATAAAATAAAGTATCAATTGAGTACTAAGATTGATTCCTCTTTCCCTTTCTCTCTCTGAATCAGCTATCTCCAACAAAGATGCTAGCTAGTCCCAAAAGAGGATTCAGCTAAGGATCAGCAACCTGTTATTACAGTAATAAACCAAAGAAAACATTTGCAGCTCTGAGGCAGAAATGGTGGTTGTGGATGGAGAAAGGGTAGTGGCACGTGAAAAGACATTCGAGCGAGTTCGTTGCCAGTACCGTTGGACTGGCTCCTGTGCAGGTGGCACGTAAAATACACCATTTCGAGCGTGGCCGTTGCCAGTACCTCCTGACTGGCCTTCGTGTCGGTGGCACATAAAAGCACCCACTACACTCTCGGAATGGTTGGCGTTAGGAAGAGCACCCAGCTGTAGAAACTCTGCCAAATCAGATTGGAGTCTGGTGTAGCCATCTGGTTCACCAGTCAAATCGTCCAACCCATGCTAGCATGGAAAGCGGACGTTAAACAATGATGATGATGATATATCTACATACATGGGGTGAGTCAAAAGTAGTGCTCAATTCCTGTTTTAGGTTTGATATGTACGACTTCCCAACTGGGAGATAATTTTGACTCTTAATTCTTGTTTCACAGGTTGGGATATCAAAGAGTATTAACAACATGATCCAGATTTAGTAACTTTCAAAAAACTGTCAGTAATAACCTGCAGAGCAACAAAGAAAGGCATGGCTTCTCAGAGACCAGGTGCTACTTTTGACTCACCCTGTATATGAAGAACAACCAGTAAATTAAACAGAAGTACTTAGTAGTATTCATATCCAATCTAGCTATCTATCTTTAAGGACCACTTTGCTAGTCATTCTTATGGTGTTGATAAAGTACCAAAATGCTGGGGATCAATATTATCAACTAAAGGAGTAATCGAATACTTGTTCCTGATAAATTTGTGACTGTGGCTCTACATAGTCACTTGACTAGCTAAACATGGCAGCCAAATCTCTTAAATAATATGTTACTGTAGAAACAAAGCAAAAGGTTCCAAATGTATTATAAGTCTAGAGGGTGCTACTGGACATGTGTTGTTGTGCTGAGTATACCAAACAAGTTACTCATTTTAGTCTTCTATTAGAATTCTGTTCACTTTTATGATGCTATATAAGAATATGTATGGCATTCCTTCGATATTGGTCTACAGAGTGTCATTGTAAGGAGATGACGTCATTCACCCTCTTTTTCAGCTTAGCCTCTTTATCTATGTCATGAGGGGAGGTTTATGGGTGAATGAAGTTGTGTACCATTATTAAAGGATTGCATATATATATATCACGTCTGGTCTTATAGCCTTTTCCGTTTGATTTCCTGTCTTGTTTTCTGTCCGCCACTACATTCCTCCATGGTACAAATTTAATTTGTGGTCCGTCGGAAGAGCCATTTTAACGATGTGTCCTGCCCTAACTCTTTGAAACGCCAGTGTTAGAATGGTGGCAGCTGATGAAGGAAAATGTTCTTTATGTGGCCTGTGTGTTTTCTGTACTCTGGTTATTATTTTTTTGTCTACATTTTGTTTGCAATGTCTTGTACCCAGATATGCATCTATATATACAGGTAGATGTAGGTATGCACATACATGTACGTATATATGCATATACTCATTTATTATTTGT
>NC_068983.1:30615079-30629787 GCF_001194135.2 Octopus bimaculoides
ATATATATATATATATATATATATATATATATATATATATATAATGGAGAAATTATACAAAATGCATCAACAGATGATGAGTAAAGCACCGGCAGTTTCATACTTAAATTTATTGCAGGAACTTCGTAGTGGCGGTTGGGGTAACAGTATTAATAAAGTAGGAGATGAAATTTGTAATAAGACTTCATTGGGTACAACACGTTTCGACCCACATGTCTATTACATATTGCATCTCCTATTCCATTAATACTGTTATATATATATATATAACAAATGTCGACGATTCAGTCTTTACACATCTATATGAGTATTACAACGTTGTTACTTGGCAATATATAAACATAAACAAACAAGAGAATAAGTAAATATCCGTAGAATAACTTTACCTGTAAACGTTGGCAACATTCGCTTTCTGTTAATGATTCGCACCAGTAATTAGTGAGGTCTGTAATCATGCATTCGTAACAATTCTCTCCAAAGCGAGTTTTGATCAAATAGACATACTCATCGGCTTGTAGGACACGCCATGGACAACATTTCAAATCCGGTTTCCATAAACTTCGCCATTTCGTCTCTAGATCCATTTGGGAACTCGTATACAAAACTTTCTTTCGTTTTATTGAGCTACTAATTCCCGTGAGAAAGCAAACATTCAACGAAGCACCTTCCTCCAAAATCTGTAAACAATCATAAACGACGAGGAAACTATTAAAATTAATTTTACATAAATAAACTCTATTATATTCCTTTTAGAGTTATCGAACTTGCAAACTCGTACGCTACTTGTGATGACGTTTATGTCATTTATCGTGACGTCATAACAAAGTATTATAACTCGAAGTTTTAACATTTATAAATTCCAGAATACCAAATCGAGGAATTCTTGAAACGGCAATTCTCACTCATAATAAACAAGCTTGCATTGTTTTTCCCCGCAGAATATGTTTACAATTTATTACATTTTTAAAGTGAATTTGTGACATCTACTTAGCTTATTCAACTAAACTGATATTTAAACAAAATTGTTACTGTACCAGACAACATACTTTGATGCATATTGTCCATCTCTGTGTTCTGAGTTCAAAGTCCGCTAAGCTTGACTTTACTTTTCATCCTTTCACTGTCGATAAAATAAGTTCCAGTTTAGTTCTGGGGTCAATGTAATCAACTAGCTCCCTATCCCAAAATTTCAGGCCTTATGCTTATAGTAGAAAGAATTATTAGTATTATATAAATCACAGTTTACCTTCTCTTAAAAGAAGAAGTAAACGGTATTTTAAAAAATTTTCCATTTTTTAAAAATTATACCTTTATGAACAAGTTAACCGCTAAGGGTTTCAGCATAAAGTGATATTTGACACAAGTAGCAATTTGAGAAAGACAAAAGTTACAGGTCACTCACAGGATTCAAACCACACATCAGTTTTCAAATTTTGGCACAATGCCAGCAATTTCGGGGGTGGGGGATACGTAGGTTCATTACATTCATTCTAGTGATCAACTGGTCCTTATTTTAATGACTCTGAAAGGATGAAAAGTAAAGTTAACTTTGGCAGAATTTGAACTCAGAACATAAAGATGACTGAAATGCTGCTAAACATATTGTCCAGTGCAGTAGCAATTCTACCAGCTTGCCACCCTAAACCATATATCATTTACCAGATGTCCACGCAACTGATACATTACTACTAATACACTACAAAACGTCTGCCAGTTCATCTTCTCAATAATGACACTTGCTTATTTTTTCTTTCTTTATTTATTTTGTATCACTGCTCACGACCAATTAGTTATAGGTTTTTAATGAGCCAATCTCTGGTTCACTCCATTTCTGATAGCAAGACTAATAAAAGAGCCTCCCCCACCCCTGACCTTGAATTTATTTTTCTTTCATTATTCTCAGTGTTATTTACTTTCTGTAAAATAAGTGGTCAGTTACTTAGCCTTTTGGAATCATTCATGGAGTTATTTCTCATTGCAAACATCAATTAGAGGTAGGCAATGTTCAAGTTCAGATATGTGAATTGTATTCCAATGTGAGTCATGTTTGAAGCATGTGTGAAGTCAGAAGCAGTCCAAATGTAAAACAGTTTCTGAGGCTGAAGAGAGAAGGCAATGACTTTTGAAAATTTTAATTTAAATGCTGCTGTTACTACTGAATGTAATTCAAGAGTTACTGTTGCCCTTAATAAGGACGCTGCTGATGCTGATAAAATAATTCACATGGTGTGCCCTTGTGGTCAGCTATCATAGGGGTGACAATCCCTTCTAGATTAAGTTATGGTGAGATTGGAAGTTTGAATTTTAAATCAAAGAGTAAAGAACAAAATACACTAGATATACACATTTCATATTTCGTTTTTTCTTATCCACTATAAAGATCTTAAAGTTTCAAGTCATTGGTAGCAATGTATAGTGCCATTTCATCATCATTTGAAATTGTCAGCATGCATAACCTGAGGCAAATGAATCACACTAAATTAAATATTTTATGAAGCCTGACAGTTCTTATAAAGAGAAAATTATTTATAGTTTAAAAGTCTTTCATAGGATTTTGCTTTTAATCTCATCATAGATTGTTAATAGTTCAGCAACAGAATTAGAAGAGAGAAAAAATGTACATAACGATGCTGACACTGACAAAAGAGGCTAAAAAAATAAATATTTTGCTGTTGCTGATGCTGAAGAAATAAATTGATGTAAAACACCATTCAACTCCCAGGATTACATTGATATAGTTTTATGAAATTAATTAAGATTATAATTTAAATCTTGAAAAGATTAAAATACATTTACTAAGTAATTTTAAGCTTTATGCTTTTTTCGTTTTTTTTTTCTTTGCTTGTGTTTTTATTATATGATATGAAATATCATATGTTTAACATGCTATTAGATATTTTAACATTTCATTTATATCAGGCACCTGCTGTGAGTTAACGCACAGGGTAGGTAGTAGGCATTAATAAAATAAATTGTCAGCAAAAAACTTTATCATTGTGATAATATGTAAAAATATACTGAAACCTTATTCTGGTGCTGTACCACCTAGACTGATACAATGCCATTTAGACTGATATTGTATCATTTAGTTTGAATTCATAACATTTTGTTTCATACCATAGGATTTGGGGCTTCCACTGTTCCATTGAATCTGGTATCATACCAGCTAGCATGCCACTGTACCATTTAGCCTGCTACAGTTTCATTTAGTTTAGTTCTGTTCTATTTGGCCTTCATCTGTGTCATTTGATGTACCACTGTACTATCTAATTTTGTACCATACCATTTAGTATTGTGCCATTCAGCCTGCCACTGTGCTATTTGGTCTGCTACTGTACCATTTAGTTTGCTACTGTACAATTTAATCACTATTGCAACATATAATCTTCTACTGTATCATTTGATCTATCACAATACCATTTAGTTTGTTGTTGTAGCATTTAGTCAAGTATTGTGCCATTTAATCTGCTACTTTAGTATTTAGTATGGTACTGTACTATTTCGTATGGTACTGTACCATTTAAGTGGCCTCTATGCCATTTAGATTGATACTTTCTGCCAGTGTACTGTATATCCTGTTACTATAGTATTTACTCTATCACTATACCTTTTTTTGTCTGGTACTGCACTATTTAACCTGTTTCAGTAATGTTTAGTCTGTCACTATACTAGTAAATCTCTCGTATCATTTTATCTGCCACTGTACCAGATCTTCCACTGTACAATTTAATCTAGTACTGTACCATTTAGTCTAACAGTATACCATTTAGCCTATTACTATCTTTAGTTCTACAAGAATAGGAAAAGCTGTAATAAAGTGTTCAAACTTGTCTTAAGTGTGTAAGTGTGGTATAGAAAATCAAATGGCCACAGTCCCTTAATAAAATTAAGCAGCTGATTTATTGTTGTAACACAGGAAACACACTAAGTATTGGTTCCCTAGTGTGTGTGTGTGTGTGTGTGTGTAGATGAGGAGGGGCATAAATATGTTATGGGTCTTTCATGTTTTTCCAAATAACATTGAAGTTGTTAGGTGTTCATTTAAAAAGTTACTGAAAGGTTTAATGACTAAATTCAATTCATATAAATTCAATTAATATACAGGTAACTCTTGCACCACAGATTCTCTGATTATGGAATTCTGCTCTTATAAAATTTGTAAGTTATTACCACTAATTTCAGGATATGGTCTAAAATTCAAATCTCAGGGAAATTTAGATTTTTTAACAGTTTAAAAGGAAAATCAACAATATGTTTACAGGTATAAAAAGTGCTATTTTGAGAAATTATATTCTCTGTGTAACACTTTTATAAACCTTGCTCTCTTCTCATTTCTTGCCTATATTGTTTGTACACTTTTGTTGCTTATAATCCTACTATTCAATTATTTAAATTTATTTATGCTTTCTCTGACTAGCATTTTCTTAAAGTTTTTCTGGCTCTTAACATCTGTTTGCATGCATATCCATTCCATATCTTGTTTCTTGTTGTTTGCGACAATTTTACCAGTAGTTACTCACCACTCCTTTCTCCTTCACATTATTTGTGATGCATAAATTCAACTGGTCTGAGTCTTATTACTAACTTTTATAACACAGTAATTCTCTCCACATTGTACAGCTCCCACCGTTCAAGATCAATACTTCAACCTTTTCATCTTCTCATTTACACTCTTGCTTCTGAAATAATAAAACGATTATTTTTGCTTACACAGAATATCGTCACTTTTCTCAGATTCTGCTGTTTTATTATTTGGTGAGGATTCGTTCTCTATAGTAACCACTGCTGGATTTAACTACTACTATGTACAGTACAGTGCATTATCCTTATTTGAGATGACCGAAAAGAGACTTGCAAATAGAAATGAAGGCAGTAGGGTAAAAGGAATTATAAAGGATGTAGGATGTTAAACTTGATGTCTTATGAAAGTTGGATTTTGGGCAAAATCAGTAAAGCTTGCAATTTCCACATTTTGACAATAAAGATAAACTTTGACCAACAGCTGAAGCAGCTACTCTGTTAAATGGCTGGATATTGTTTTTTCATAGATTTGAAGTGCTACTTAATATGGTGTGGCTCCTGATTGTGTAGGGATGATCAGACATGCTGAAAAACACATTGTTATGATGATTTGTTGGAAGAAGTACAATTTCTGATACAAAATGTTTTCTAACTAATAATGTCTAGTTTGAAAGGTTTAACAGGAGCCTTAAATTGTTCGACATTAAAATGATCAGTGAAGTTGCCAGTGGTGATTCAGAGGCTGTTGAAGGTATATATCAGAACAAATGGAATTTTTGAAAGTGCATGACTGCCAAGACTTTTATATATATAAAAGTCCATAGGTGTGATCGTGGTTGTGTGGTAAGAAGCTTGCTTACCAACCACATGGTTCTGGGTTAAGTCCCACTTCATGGCACCTTGGGCAAATGTTTTCTACTATAGCCTCAGGCTGACCAAAGCCTTTTGAGTAGATTTGGTAGACAGAAACTGAAAGACGCCCATAGTATATATATATATTCTTTTATTATTTACTTGTTTCAGTCATTTGATTGTGGTCATGCTGGAGCACTGCCTTTAGTTGAGGAAATCGACGCCAGAATTTATTCTTTGTAAGCCTATTACTTATTCTATTGGTTGTCAAGTGATGTTGGGGGGACAAACACAGACACACAAAGATATACACACACATATATACATACATACAAATATATATATGTATATATATATATATATATATATATATATATATATATATATATATATATATATATATATATATATATATATATATATATATATATATACGACAGGCTTCTTTCAGTTTCCATCTACCAAATCTACTCACAAGGTTTTGGTCGGCCTGAGGCTATAGTGGAAGACACTTACCCAAGGTGCCACACAGTGGGACTGAACCTGGAACCATGGGGTTGGTAAGCAAGCCACTTACCACATACCGACTCCTTTGGTTGTGTGTGTGTGTGTGTGTGTTTATAAGATATTTTCATCTATAAAAGTGATTGTACTCTTTTTTCCCCCTGCTTTAAAAATATTCCAGCAGAATGCATCTCATTATTTTATTTAAAATGGAAGACAATACAAAAATAGGTTTCACATATATTTATGCATGTGTTTGTGTGTCTGTCTGTCTTTGCCCCCTGCCATTGGTTGACAACCGATGCTGGTGTATTTATGTCCCTGTAACTTAGTAGTTCAGCAAAAGTGACTGGTAGAATAAGTATTAGGCTTACAAAGAATAAGTCCTGGGGTCGAATTCTTCGACTAAAAACCCTTTATGGCAGTGCTCCAGCATAGCCACAATCAAATGACGGAAACAAGTAAAAGAATAAAAGAATATATATGTGTATTATATTATACAATGGGCTTCATTGCAATTTCCAATTCCTAAATTCACTCACAAAACAATGGTCAACCTAAGGCTATAGTCAAAGATACTTGCCCAAGATGCTGTACAATGGAACTGAACCTGAAACTAATTGGTGGTGAAGTGAGCTTCTTAACCACACAGCCATTCCTGCTCCTAAAAATTATTTAAATATAGGATAAATTTTAATTAATTAAATTTCAGAGTTAAGTCCCTTGTGTTTTTTAACCAACATTTGTAATTTAGATAATAATTGTTATCATCATTAAAATTAAATGGTATTCTAAATCAAGTATGCGAGCATCCACTTTACAAGTTACCTTCAGAAGGTGACCTTGGAAAGTTATAATCCCACCCCATTCTCCAGTCATTCTTTTAAGACAATCCAACAGAATATTCTCTGAGAATCTGTCCAACTATTTGGCATAAACATCGTCTATTCAACCCATTATTAACTTTTCAATATTTATATGAAATTTCTTGTTAACATTTGCATTATTTAATGTAAGTGCAGACATCCTGTACATTACAGAAAAAATTGCATTCCTGAAAACCTTGATGTAATCTGGAATTCCATTATGTGAAACCTATTTTTATACTGACCTCCATTTTATATAAAATAATGAGATGCATTCCGATGGAATTTTTTAAAACAGGTGGGAAGAAAAAAAAAGAATACAATCACTTTTATAGATGAAAATAACTTTTAAACGCACATACACACATGCACAACCAAAGGCATAGGTTGGGTTGTGCGATTAAGAAGCTTGCTTCCCAACCATGAGGTCTTGGGTTCAATTCCCTGTGTGGCATCTTGGATAAGTGTCTTCTACTATAACCCCAGGCTGACCAAAGCTTTGAGTGTGGATTTGGTAGATGGAAACTGAAAGAAGCCCGTCGTATATATATATATATATATATATATATATATTGGGTTGTCCGGAAAGATTGTGTTGATTTATAGTAGTTATCTTTATGAGTTATTTGCCATGAAACCACCTCAATTCTGGTAAGAGGGTATTTTCAAGTTAAAGGAAAGATAGAAATGCATTGTGCAACAAAATGGTTCATATTTGGTTGATTAAAAATGTAACGGCAAGTATTTATTGACCTTTTTCTTTCCTTTAAAAACCAGCACGAACTTTCCGGACAACCCAATGTATATCTGTATATATATATATATATATATATATATATATATACTGGCAAAGATATTTGTAGGAAGAACATTAGATAAATATACAAGCTAGATGTGAATAATCTAGGACCTAGTTTTTGAACTCTCCAAACTACATTTGTTAATGTAATTTTGATTAGTTCTCGTCAGCTAGATGTAAAAGCACCATTTGAGAGTGGCCGTATATAAGATTATTGATAGAATTGATAAATAAAAAAAAATAACTAAGAGCGTGGCTTATAGGCGCAGGAGTGGCTGTGTGGTAAGTAGCTTGCTTACCAACCACATGGTTCTGGGTTCAGTCCCACTGTGTGACACTTTGGGCAAGTGTTTTCTGCTATAGCCTCGGGCCAACCAAAGCCTTGTGAGTGGATTTGGTAGACGGAAACTGAAAGAAGCCCGTCGTATATATGTGTATATATATATATATGTGTGTGTGTTTGTGTGTCTGTGTTTGTCCCCCCAACATTGCTTGACAACCGATGCTGGTTTGTTTATGTCCCCGTAACTTAACGATTTGGCAAAAGAGACCAATAGAATAAGTACTAGGCTTACAAAGAGTAAGTCCTTGGGTAGATTTGCTCTCCTAAAAGCGGTGCTCTAGCATGGCCACAGTCAAATGACTGAAACAAGTAAAAGAATAAAGAGTATGACTAAAACCTTTTCAATTTTTAATCCTATACTTTAACAGCAAATTTTGTCTCAGTCAACTTTGTCTTTCATCTCTTCAAGTGTTTTATTGATTAAATATCAGTAACATAGTCATTTTATTTCAACTAACCATACTCTACTTCTGAGGAAAAACTGTTTCTCTGCAAAGAATAGAGTAATTTCATCTTAATTTTTCTTTTAAATTATTTCTTTTTTGTATTTGATTTACAAGATTTTTAACATGATATTCTATACTGAAACAGATACTTTTGTACTTTCAAAGGGTTATACTGCAAATAAAAGCACTTACACTTATTTATTGTCAGTGTTAATTAATCAATAATTTATACATTATTGATTTAATCTCTTTTGGTTTATCAAATAATTTTTTGCCATACATCTGTGACCTTCTTGCCAGGCATCATTTATACGAAAACATAAATTTATATTGAGATTAGCCTACATGAACAATGAAAACAAAGCTCACACACACACACAAACACAGCAATACAAACTACACTCACACACATACATGCAAGCACATACTAACACAATAAAGACCACATACTAGGCAACATATAAATTGCAAACATAAAATAGAAAAGTCAGCTGCAAAATCAAAATCATTTGAGGTCAAAGATGTGTGATGAAAAATTCTCTAACTCCAAAAGAAAAATAATGAATTAGGCGCAGGAGTGGCTGTGTGGTAAGTAGCTTGCATACTAACCACATGGTTCTGGGTTCATTCCTACTACTATAGCCTCGGGCCGACCAAAGCCTTGTGAGTGGATTTGGTAGATGGAAACTGAAAGAAGCCCGTCGTATATATATGTGTGTATATATATATATATATATATATATATATATATATATATATATGCATATATGTATGTATGTATGTATGTATGTATGTTTGTGTATATGTTTGTGTCTGTGTTTGTCACCCCCAACATCGCTTGACAACTGACGGTAGTGTGCTTACGTCCCCGTAACTTAGTGGTTCGGCAAAAGAGACCGATAGAATAAGTACTAGGCTTACAAAGAATAAGTCCTGGGGTTGATTTGCTTGACAAAAGGCGGTGCTCCAGCATGGCCTCAGTCAAATGACTGAAACAAGTAAAAGAGTAAAAAAGTAGTCCATGAATACAACCAGTGTGTGTGTGTGTGTGTTTTATTCAAAGAATGACCCTCACAAATTACAATATTTTTTAACTGTTTCGATAACAGGAACCCATAAATGTTAGGATGTCTTCTGACTATATAAATATGATACAGTCCTTTTTATCTCACAGCTTAATGTGAAGATAATCTTTGTCATCAAATGGTTGATGGTGGGGTTTATGTGAGGTTTAAAAAAGAATGTTTTCTGCTGCAATCATCTTCTATGATGATGATTATGATTGATTAGGGATATTAAGATAGCGTTAAAAAATATTAGTGTCATAGAGTTTTCGGTGGTAGTGATGATGATGAAAATGATGGTGAAGATGATGAGTACAAAGATGAAGATGAAGGCAATGATGATGACATTGATAATATTACAATGATGATGACAGTGGCAAAGGTGGTAGTAGTGATGATGACAATGATGATGATGCTGCTGATGATGGTAGTGGAGATGATGATGAAGATGATGATGCTGGTGATATCATTGATGATGGTCATGTCTTAACTATGCCACTTCAAAAAAAAAAAAATAAAGAAATTTTTTATTTTTTATTTTTTTTGGTCATTGGATTGCAATCATGCTGAGACACTGCCTTGTATTTAGTTGAACAAATTGACCCCAGTATAAATCTGGTACTTATTCTTTCCCTTTTTGCCGAAGTGCTAAGTCACAGGAACGTAAACAAACCAACACTGGTTGTCAAGCAATGCTGGCATAACAAGCTCAAACACACACAGACACATATAATATGGGCTTCCACACAGTTTCTATTTATCAAATTCATTTTCAAGGCATTAATCAACCCGGGGCTATAGCTGGAGACACTGGCACAATGTACTATGTGGTGGAACTGAACCTGAAACTATGTGGTAGGAAAGTGGGCTTCTTAACTACACAGTCACACTGAATAAAAAAAATGGATAAAGAGATTTGGTCATATTTTCAATGCTTTTTGATCATCAGTCTGCTTGATCAGAGCTTGCCTTGGTAGACTCACTCCTTCAGTTAACATTATTATTAGTTAATCCTTCAGTTAACATTGCTATCTGGCTGGTCTTTGAGTTTTAATAGAATCCATCAATTTAGTAGGCATTCAGTCTAGATTTCTCATCTGAGAAGATCATTAAAAGACAAAAGCATGGGGTGAATTCTTACCCATGATTCCATTTTGATACATAGATGAGAGATTGAGCTCCTCTTGGACAGAAAACAACTCTAGTATTTTTTAAAAAACTTTTTCTACTACTGAGCCAGGGAGGGAAGGGTAGTGTTCATCATTATCATCACCATCATCATCATTTGATGTCCAGTTTTCTATGCTTGCATGGTCAGACAGAATTCAATGATGCAGATTTTCTATGTCCAGATGCCCTTCCTGTTGCCAACCATTAACTTTCCAAGCAAAGTGATATCTCCCATAGCCAGACTTGTTTTTCATGCTTGTTTACAATCATCACAATTCTCAGACCGGGCATTGTGAGTGTTTATTGAGCGAAAACACTTAAAGCTCCACGAGGCTCCGGCAGGGGATGGTGGCGAACCCTGCTGTACTCTTTCAACACAGCTTTCTCTCATTCTTACATCCTGTTTCTGTTGTGCCTGCAATTCAAAGGGTCAGCCTTGTCACACTGTATCATGCTGAATATCCCTGAGAACTACGTTAAGGGTACATGTGTCTGTGGAGTGCTCAGCCACTTGCACGTTAGTTTCACGAGCAGGCTTTTCTGTTGATCGGATCAACTGGAACCCTCGATGTCGTAAGCGACGGAGTGCCAACAACAATCATCACATATTGTCAAGACAAGGGCATATACAAAACACACACATACACAGAGTAAAAGTTACATGTCCAAGGTACCACACTGTGGGATGAAAACCAAGACTACATTGTTCAGGAGTAAGCATCTTAACTACACATCCATGCCTGCATCTCATGATTCTAATTCCTTCTTGAGCTTTCAAGAATGGTGGGATGGAGGGAATAATAAACTAGAAAACAATATTTATCACATACAGATTTCCTCTGCTAATGTGTACATATATCTATAATACAGGGTATTTTTTCTAAATCTTGGGCTATCTTTTTTGTGAAAACCAGTTTCCTGAAATCTGACCCCACTGTTCTTTCTTATCTCTTTCTTAGTTTTATTCAGTAACAGATACTTAATTTTTACCGATAGCATATGGCATATTTTCATCCAGTAGGAATCACTCATTTTGTATCAAATTTCTATTTCAGTGCAGATGCCTCTCCTGACTATGTTATCTGATATTTTTAATTGCTCAGGCATTTGCCTGAGCTGTTTCTCCTGCATACATTAACTAACATACACTCATAATCCTCTACACAATGTGAGTGGCCTCTCCTGCATACATTAACTAGCACTTAATTGTTTTGTAAGCATGACTCTAGGAATAAGAAGTTTGTTTCACAATTACATGCTCAAGTGTTTGATTATTCTGCACACACATTAGGTGAGTGGCTTCTGTCACAGTCTTGGACTAACCAATGCGTTGTAACTGAAATTTGGTAGATGTAAAACTGTATGGAAGCCTACTGGAGGGTCGTTTCCTCTTCTTGGAAGATGCTTAATATCTGTCACCAGTTTAGCACTACCACTTAGGGCTTGGGTAAATTTAGCAGAGTTCACTGTTAAAAGCAGGTTTCTGAACAGAAGATAACTTCTTTTCTTCCTTTCATCAGTTCTTAAAAGCCCTGTAAAAGGTCATGCCATGCACCTCCCTCTTTGATTTATTTGTAAAAAGAATACATTGACATCCACTCATTTCAAGCAAGGAAATCTTTATCTGATCTCCTTGAATATATTAACACGTGACTTTACACAATTTGATTGCTTCTTCTGCATACATTAAATAAAAACCATTAACTTCTAGACATTAACTAACATCCAGTCTTTTCTACTTAAGTTGACCTGTGTCTCTGTCCTGCACATTAACTAACATACATACACCTCTACATAATTTAATTCATTTCACCAGCATGAAATAACTAAAAAACATAGCTTCCATACAATTTGATTCTATTTCTACTGCATACATTAACTTACAGCCACTCTCTTGTATCAATTTGATCTGTCCTACGTTCATACATTAAGTAAAGGCCACTCACCTTTATATGATTTGATCTGCTTCTCCTGCATACATTAACTAAAATATGATCATATCTACACATTTTCATATAACTTTCTTCTACACATTAATTAAGATGCATTCCCCTTTACACTATTTTTAATTAAAAAAATCAACATAAAGACAAGAAATAAAGATATAAGTCATATGCCACGACATATGAAACATTTTCAAAAGGGATTACTCCAATACAAAGTGCTGTTCATGATATTTGCTGATGGCAATGATATAGTAGTGACAATCGAGTGGAGATGGTACGGTAAAAGGTTGATAATGTCATGGTGATAATAAAGTGATGATAGTATAGCAATGATAATGTAGTGTGATGGTAGGATGGAAATTGGTGATGGTAGATTCACCAGAACAAAAAATGCACAGTTGTAACAACACTGAGTGGTAGCAACGATTACTTAATCAAAAATCTGTCTTCTCATATTGGTAGTTTCTTCTTGTAATGACCAATTGGTACCAGTAAGGCTTTGTGTATTGAGCACCTTCATTCACATTGTTACTTCTTAATTGGAAGAGATTCCTATATTCTTTTATATGCTCCAGCCAAATGGCTGTGGCTATGTTGTCATTTTCATCACCTTTTCTGTCCATTCTTATGTACTGCCATTTTCATCACCTTTTCAATGTCCATTCTAATGTGATTGGTTTTTGTTGAATGAGGGAGTTTGATGTTGCTGCCCTCACTTATGTTTCTTACCTAGATAGAGGCTCATTGGAGATCTTAGACACCAGAAAATAAAGGTTCTTCTTGAAAACATCTACCCATACTCCCTGTAGTTCCCTCAGGCTTTTCAGCAAAATACTAAACAGCTGTGGGCCCATATTTTATTTATATCATAACTGTTGAACAATAATGTCATTTGTCACAGTTCTCCAATAGGACAACTTCAGATTTACTGCATTTTGGATGATGTGAATGACAAGAGAGTGTTTGTCTCTCAATACAGAATAAATATTACTGGTGACATTGTTTAAAAGGTTCCTGGTTCTTTGGTTTTCTCATTAATACTTATATCTTTTGATGTAAGAGCACACACACACACACATTTTTATATAAAACAAGTTTCTGCACAGTTTCCATGTAACAAGTTCCAACCCCTAAAATATTAGCCAACCTAATTTAAGCTGTTCTTAACTCTTGCTGTATTTTATCTGTCACCTGATTTTAAACTCACCTGGCTCTTGGTTGTTCTTAATAGAATTGACTCTGTTGAGAGTATGCAGTTCAGTTGTCTGGTGTAAACATAGCTTCATCCCTTCTGCCCTTTAATCTTGAAGGCCCTGAGAAAAAATCCTGTACACTGCCCTTCCTCCATTGAATAAATGTTTTAGAAAATGCTGGAGGAATTGTCGTGTTAACAAAATCTGCTCAATCCGCTTTTAATTTTAAAATCGTTTGAACTTATAAAAACAAATGATCTATGAAAGAGCTTCAGATAGTGAAACTATAGCACGCTAACATCTGTCAATACATTAATCAAACCACCTTCTTGATTAATAATCTGGTTAGTCGATACAGAGAAACAAGGTAGATAACAAATATTTCAAGTCGCTATTTTAACCTGCAAGTGCTCTCCCTTGTTCATTTTTTTAACCCTAGCAAGTGTTTCACCAACAATAATATTGTTGGTACATTTCAATGTACCGACCATTAGGACCCCGGATTTCTGAGTGGCATAATTGACAAGATAGGATCAATTCAAACCAGATAAAATAAAATTTCACTAGGCTTTTTTTTTTCTTATTTGAATGTTGCAATTTATCGAATTGTTTTGCCAACGTGTTCATCTTCGCTGATATACATCTGTAAATGAAAAATAATTCAGAACATAGATAAATGGAATAAATACTACAAGGCATGCTACTCAATACTCTAATGCCTCTGCTAATTCACCAACCGAATAGTATTGGGTCTTATTTTTATCAGCTGAATCGAGTGGAATAAAAATGTACTGTTGTGGTAATTGAAAAGAAGAAAGCTGATGTGAAGCTATATATAAATATATAACAAAAAAAGAAACAAACATAAATATGTGTATTCAACACATTTTTTGCCTTATTCCTTAATTTCAAATTCAAACTTCTAATCCTGCCAAATATTATTAGGAAATGATTATCTCCTTTGCATTAATTTCCCATAAGGGTCATCACATGTTCATATATAT
>NC_068983.1:30629948-30630544 GCF_001194135.2 Octopus bimaculoides
ATATATATATATATAATGCATAATTTCATTTCATATCATTTCTCTGCTTCTTGAAACATCACTACTAAATTGTAAGCCAGTTGTCCTAACCTCAACCAATGAGGGAACCTGTAAGCGGTTACCTGATGTGCTAGAAATAGCAGCAAATCTCTACATTGTCACATTTTTTTACTTTCTTAAAAAAGAATGACAGTCTGGATATTGTGGTTTAGATACTACCTGATAAAACAAAAAGAACACAAAAAAACAACAAAAGTCTACCAAATGATCACAGGATAGCTTTGATAAAATTTTGGGCCTAAGAAAGAGATTCAGGTAATATATCGATTCAGGTGGTACATTAGCCTGTGGCCCAGAGAATTAATTGTAACCACCTTGAATTTTGAGAAGATTGTTTTGGCTCCCCCAAAGCTCAAAAGCACTCTTGTTCAGGCTTGTGAAATTTATCTCAGAGTCCCTGATCATAGGTGTGCTTCATTAGAACTCACCTGAAGAAATAACAAGAACCTCAGCCTGGTCTATCCTTACAACACATGCACACACACACACACACACACACACACACACACACACACACACACACACACACACACACA
>NC_068983.1:30631836-30632314 GCF_001194135.2 Octopus bimaculoides
ATATATATATATATTGTAATGTTTGCTTGATGTAAAGTTACCTACATTCCGGAAAAAAAAAAAAAAAAATTGAATTCTCTATGACTCATGACAGCATATAACCATAGAGTGCCCCACGAAACTAGGAGTGAGGGAGACAGAGTTTGGTTAATGATATGGAGCACTTGATAGTAAGGAGATACATGAAGTGGATTTCACATTGAATATCAGATGGTGTGGAGAGTAAGAGATAAATAGAAGAGTGGATGAATGAATGGATGGATAGACATAGATAAATAGCTAGATAAGTAGACAAACAAATAACATGTCCAGTGGAAACTTTTTTCTGTCTTATAAGGGTAAAACACCCAATCTTTCTCTGCTGTTCTCACAGCTATACTGCATTTGAAATTCGTTTTCTTGTCTGTGAAATACGAACACATTCAACACTTCCAAAGTTTGTTTATGATATATATATATATATATATATATATATATA
>NC_068983.1:30632553-30634305 GCF_001194135.2 Octopus bimaculoides
TACAAATAATAAATGAGTATATGCATATATACGTACATGTATGTACATACCTACATCTACCTGTATATATAGATGCATATCTGGGTACAGGATGTTGCAAACAAAACAGACAAAATGAGGAACAGAGTACAGAAAACACACAGACCACATAGAGAACATTTCCTTCATCAGCTGCCACCATTCTAACACTGGCGTTTCAAAGAGTTAGAGCAGGACGCATCGTTAAAATGGCTCTTCCCACAGACCACAAATTAAATTTGTACCATTGAGGAATGTAGTGGCGGACAGAAAACAAGACAGGAAAACAAAACAGTAAAATAAACAGAAAAGGCTATACGGCCAGACGTGAGAGAAAGATAGATAGATAAATAGATAGATAGATAGGTAGATAGATAGATAGACTGACAAAATGACTCATAAAGATGGAGGGGATATAGACTTAAAGAGAAATATACAGATAGATTGACTGAAGTAGAGGGACAGAAAGATGTATATAGAGATACAGTGAGCTATCAAGAGATGTACATAGAGGCATATGGACAGATAAAGAGAATGAAATGGGGGTGGAAAGACAAACTATACAGCTTGAGAGGGATCCTTGATTCTGTGTTTACTACAAGAGAGGAACTAGTAAAAGCAAAAGAAAATAAAAACAAAAATAACAGGGTAGATAACTCGAGTAAAGCTTATAGAACTTAAGAAATTTAAAAAACCCCCAACAAAATGCTAATTTACTCTAAAAGATAAATGCATATGTGACTAATATTTTCTTTTTGTTTTTTTTTGTTTTTTTTAAATTTTAATGTCACTAAGGGTGAAAAGTGGTAGAATGAAAAGAAAAGGATGTTGGAATTTTTGATGGATTTTTTTTTTAAAGTATTTTTATGAAAAATAAAGATTCCTTTCAGATTTGTGCCAGGATAAAACGTCCTTGGAATAAAGGTCCTTGATGCTTTTTTTTTTTGATGGATTTAAAGGAAAAGCAGAAGATGAAAGAGAGAAAACAGTAGGGATGTTAGAAAACAAATGAGAAGAATGAATGAGAGAGAGCGAGAGAGAGAGGAAGAAGAAAGAGAATTATAGAAAGAGGGATAATGATATAAATTTAGATAAAATTAAGAAAAATGGAAGATTGCGAACTTTGTGTATACACACACACACATATACACACACATGCACACACACATATATGCATGTTTATATATTATGTACATATATATATATATATATATATATATATATATATATGTGTGTCTTTGTGTATGTATATATTGTAATACACACACACACATATATATGTACACTTGTGCATATATGTATACATCTATATACACATCTATTTATATATGCACATATATATGATATATGTCATATATGATATGTGTATGTGCGTTTGTGTTTGTGTGTGTGTTGCATATAAATATATATGCATGTATGCTTTGCATTATATATTTGTTACATAATTCTTATATATATATATATATATATATACAATACATACATATATATATATATATATATATATATATATATAATGTGTTATATATATGTGTGTGTGTATACATATATATGATGTATATATGTTATAATATATGTACATCATCATAATCATCATCATCATCTTTCTACATCTGTTTTTTTTCCATATTTGCATGGGTTAAACTAGAATAAATAAACATTACACCTAGAAAAATTAAAGACTAATTCTTTTTTTTTTTTTTTAATTTCCCATAATGTTGAATTAATTATTTC
>NC_068983.1:30635036-30637536 GCF_001194135.2 Octopus bimaculoides
TATATATATATATATATATATATATATATATATATGTACATATATATATGTTATATATATATATATATATATATATATATATATGATATATATGTAAATATATATGTATGTATATATACACATACATACATATGTATGTATACATGCATGCATGCTTACACACACACACATACATATATACATACATATATATATAATTTCAGTAACCTTTCTCTCTTTTCATCCTTTATTTGCTTCAAAGAATTTTGTTGTTGTTTTTCTTCCTTTTTCAAATTTCTCTTACTGGAGCACACCTAAGAATTTGCCATCAACCATAATTTTAATACTTAACCAAAACATCAAATGCCTTGATAAAACATTTTTTTGTTTGATTTTGTTTTTTTTTTCTGTTTTTCTTTTTGTATATATATAACCACAAACACTATTATTATTATTAAAAGAATTTTTTTTTTCCTCTCTTTTCAGAAAATCAAAAAGGACAGAAAATTTACTGCCAGAAAATTGAAAGAGATATATTTTTCTTTTTCCTATCTTTTTATCTTGGCAACTTCTATTTTTAATGTAAGTGTGTCTATAAACTAAACACACATTTTTCTGTTCTGTGTATATGTCATCTTTTGTATTTTAATTTGAGTGGAAGTAGTTATAACAACCCCAGCTATGGACACAAACAATTTAGGACAGATGAAGCATAAGGGAAAGAATTCTAAAATCAATTCTAGGTGAGTCCAGCAGACAAATATTGATATAAAGTCTGCGAAAGCCAAAATATATGTACATATTTAACTAAATTACACCAAAAGCTGCTTGATGATTTAAAAGTTAACAGGAGGTGGCTAGAACCACCTGCCATGACAGCCGAATGATTGCCAAACAGTTGCAACTCTCGACATTTAGTTACATTTTGGGAAGGGGTGCTGTCACAGCCTGTTGTAGATTGGGAAGCTGCAAGCTGTGATTCCAAGTGACAACGTTCGTAGCAGTCTTGCGATACATTATTGTCATCATCTGACTTATTTTCACCATCATATAGACCCTCAATGTAATTTTTATGACTTGCAATGAAGGGATCTGAAAAAGAAGATGCAAAGAGGAAGAAAAGATATATTAGATTATATGATAAGTTCAACATTTTGATTATTACTTTTCAAAAGACATTGGATGTTATGAAAATTATAAATAGGTGTTAAAAAAGATTGTAATATTCTGTTGCATTAACATTTCTTTGCCAACTGATATCTAAATTAGGCTATTTTGGACTAATAAAATCTATTGATAATGTTACATAATAAAATTATGTATGTATGTATAATAATAATGTATGTATGTATGTATGTATAGTAATAATGACAATAATCCTTGGATGGAATTTATAAATATGAATATTTATCAACTCATTAAAATATTAAATGCATTAAAATATTTATAAATTCCATCCAGGATTCTTGCTATTATTACTATATTTATCCTACATTATATTGGTACAGCTTGATGCAATCCCCAAAAACTGATTCACCAGTCAGTATCACTAGACTATAGCCGGCATAATGTAATAGAAGCTTTATTTGCATATACATTTCCTGTAAACAAATTTAAAAGACCGCCTTTCTGGTACTTGTGCCGGTGGCACGTGTAAAGACATTTGAGCGAGTTCGTTGCCAGTGCCGCTGGACTGGCCCTTGTGCAGGTGGCACGTAAAATACACCATTTCGAACGTGGCTGTTGCCAGTACCTCCTGACTGGCCTTCGTGCCGGTGGCACGTAAAAACACCCACTACAGTCTCGGAGTGGTTGGTGTTAGGGAGGGCATCCAGCTGTAGAAACTCTGCCAAATCAGATTGGAGCCTGGTGTAGCCATCTGGTTCACTAGTCCTCAGTCAAATCGTCCAGCCCATGCTAGCATGGAAAGTGGACGTTAAGCGATGATGATGATATATATATATATATATATATATATATATATATATATATAGCATGTAAATATTAAGTTAAAAAAATAGTCATTGCTTTATCTGTTTCGAGTTTCATTGTTCCAAAAGAAAAACAATATTTCATTTTCTCTCAATGTTTATGAATTCTTATATAATTCATTTCATATTCTTTTGTCTTCTATCTTTTACTTGCATCAGTCATTGGACTGCAACCATGCTGGGTCACCACCTTTAAGGGCTTAGCCGAGCAAATTGACCTTACTTTTTAAACCTGGTATTTATTCTGTTGGTCTCTTTTGCCAAACCACTAAGTTATGGAGATGTAAACAAACCAACACCAGTTGTCAAGCAGTGTGTGTGGGGGACAAACAACATATTTATAATACTTTGTCTCTACACTATGTTGTTACTGGTTCAAACTTTTCTGGTTAGCAGGTGTCTCATTACAACATGGACACCTTAACTGGATTTTAGCTACTGACTTTTATTTCTAAACTCATCAGCTTTATCATTGTTTTAACATCTAGATGGGTCAGATGAGAGTCTGTAGGAGCAGAGTTTTTTTACAG
>NC_068983.1:30640036-30644610 GCF_001194135.2 Octopus bimaculoides
CATCGGTTTCTCCAACTTCTTTGGTTCGCTTTCCACAAATCTCTTTTTCAGCTGGTTCCTGTATCTCTTTTGTATACTTTTTCGACTTTTTATCCAATGCATCATTTTACCTATGCATTTGGTAATTACACCATCTTCCCAACTCTGCTTTGCATTCTTGTATGCCCTCATATACACCTTTTCACCAACTTAAAAGAATCATACTATGTCTTCCCTGGCATTTTTTCTTTTCTTGCTAGATAGTAATTTATCAAAGACTGATTTTACTTTCCTTGCAAACATCAGCTCTGTTGGTGATCTACCTGCTGGTGTATTCAGATTTGGTGTCACACAGTACACTCTTAAGAATTGTTGTAGAGCTACTTCATCTGGAACTTCCTTATTTGATTTTCTAAGGGCTCTTTTGAAGGTATTGACAAAGCATTCTGCCTGTCCATTAGATCTGGGATGGTATGGCACTGTAGTTCTACCATGTTCTACCATGAATGTTTCACAATATTTTTTTAATTCACTAGACACAAATTGTGTTCCATTGTCAGACACTATTTTGTCTGAGATGCCAAAACCTTGCAAACAAGTCATGTTAAAAAATTCATGTTAAAAGAGGTCAGTTTTTTTACACTTTCAGATTTCTGGCCATTTTGAGAAACTATCGATTACCACTAAGTAGTAATAGTTGTTTAAAGGACAAGTGAAATTGATGTGTAGTCTGGACAACAGAACATCTACTTTTGGACAATGTTTACTTTTTATCATGGGCAATTTTTCATTTCATTTTAGCTGACATACAGATATTCCACTCTGTTTTACTGCAATGTTTTGTTTCAGTCTCTCAGTCACATTCGAACCTTTAACTGAATCGACTATATTTCTGTACAAAACACTTATGGCTGTATTCCATACTTTGAATAGTTCCATGCATTCTGTGCCGAATAGATTCAGTGAACTTTTTAACACAAATATCTTAGCCTTTTTGTTTGACCTTGAAATGTTACATTCCATATGAATTCACCAAAAAAATATAATCTTTTTCCTGTAACACCATGTGCTACCTTTTGGCTTGCTGACATATTTCCACATTTTTTTCATTTATAATGTTGATATTGTCCAACTGCATTTTAACACTTGTATTTATGATTTTCACCTTCACAAATTTTCTCATCATTATATTGCCAATTTCTTCCAATCACATACTATTTATTCTTTTGCCATTGTTCTGGCATTTTTCATCTTTGTTCTACACTGCGCTTTTATATGTCCTATATTTCTACAATGAAAGCATTCTGCTCTTTTAAATGGACAATTTTCCCTCAGGTGTATACCTCCACATGCAAAATATGGATTTATTTCTTGATTTTTGTCATGATTTTAGAAAACACTTTATCTCTGTTCTGACTATTTTGCACTTGCTTTACTTGGAAACAATCTTTACTTTCAATTTCCTCTGTGTTGTGTCTAAATTTGACTATCCTTTCACATTCTTCTGACACTTGCTGTAGGGTTACATCCTCATTTTATTTCAGCTTTGCGAGGATTCTAGTTCTAAATTCTGCGTCCTTTTCAGCAGTAAGTCCCTGTGTAAAAATCAGGCATTTGAACATATGGGGTGTTAATTCATCCATCTTAAACTTCTCGCATTTCCTGTTAAATCTACCAGCATGTGATGTAGTCCTTGTTGTTTTTCTCTATGTTCAGATACTTCCAGCATGTATTGAACAATGAGCTTTTTTTCACTGAAAGTTTTATACAACATATCTATTGTGTCATTAAAGTTTATGTCCAAAGGTCTTCTTGGGAGTATATAATTACTGAACCGTTCGTGTTTTGTTGCCGTCAGTTTTCATCTCATCTTCCCAATCTTTACATTCTTTCTCAAAGATTTGCTCATATCTTCTGTAGTATGCTTCAAAGTTAACTCCTTCGTCAGGTTCATATTTGAACTCTGTTATGGAGTTCACAACATGGTGAGTGCATCTACTAAAATCTTCAAACTTTGTGCTTAACAGAGTCAAGGCCATGAAGATATTTATCACATTCGTTTTCAATCTTTACTTAGCATCATCACTATTTCTTCTGTCAGATGACTGAAAATGCTCCCAGTCTGCTACCAGTTGCAGCAGATAGCTGCTAAGACAGTAGCAAACAAATCTAACATGTAGCAATAAACCTCATAGAGCAGATTATTGTTCATAGAAGAGATCAGTTACATGTGGTGATTCATCTCCTCACATGGTGGCTCAACACATCTGTCATTTTGTCTGCTGAAATCATAGTAACCTGCATCTTCACTTATTTTATTCAATGTTCTTTGGATTCTGCTGTTATAACTATAACAAAGAACTGGATATGTATATCTGCATATGTATGTGTTTGTCAGTTGATATGTGTTTGTGTAGGGCATACATGCACGTGTGTGTTGTCTATGTATGTGAATGTATTATGTATATTATGTGTATATTGTATGCATGTATTTTCAATATGAGTGTATCTGCGTTTATCTTCTGTATTATGTATATGCTTGTGTACATGTTAAGTATTTTGGAAGTGTGTGTGTGTATGTGTGTTATACATGTTTGTAACTGTTTAACACCAAATCAGCTGTGATCCAGCAAACACATGATCAAATACATGACATTCCAGTCATACGTGGCCTGTTATCTATTCTGTTATGTTGTCTTAGTATATCTAGGACTATATAAGCTAATGTGTACTTTTTTTAAAGACATCTCGGTGTAACCTGAAAAAGGTTTTGGTGGTTCTTTGATGTCGGTTTTGTTATTGATATTTGCACTCAGCTCACCTCTGGTCCATCAGATCAATCAATGATCAATGGTGTTTTGGCAATAGCCAATCAGTATTTTATTGAAACATAATCTATTTTGGACAACATTATCTAATATGTCCTGTTTTCTTTTTAAATGATTAGGATATATTTTTCTGCATATTTGTAATCTCCAACATCTATAATGTAGGAATCCGAAAATTTTTTTTCAAAAAATGCATTTTTCAAGGAGAGGTGTGAAACTACATTAGCCCTACCGCATCCCCATCACATTTTGTATATGACTGTGTATCTGTCTGAGAATGTATGTGTGTGAGTGTATGAGTGTGTATATGTCTAACAGTGTGTGTCTTTCCTTGTTAGGCATGTTATTAAATGCACTATATGTATGTGAGGGCTGGTCAGTGCCAACACAAACTTTTATTTTCATTTCGATTAAAACAATATTTCATAGAGATTATCTTTCTATTGTCAACAGGACATTTTATACCACAACAAAAACATCACATTTTGTATATGACTGAGTATCTGTTTGTGAGTGTTATGTATGTAAGTGTATGAGTGTGTATATGTCTCACAGTCTGTGTGTCTTTCTGTGTTAGGTGCGTTATTAAACATACACACATCTACACATACTTATACATATATAATGACTGACATGCATGAATGTATGTCTCTGTGTGGCTATCTTAGTATATGTATGTGAGTGTATGTCAGGAACATTTTATACCACGATGTCACATTTTGTATATGAGTGTATATCTATCTATAAGTGTATGAGTGTGTTTGTGTCTGTGAGTGTGTGTGTGTTTCCACGTCACGTATGTAATTAAATACACACACATATCTACACATGCATATACATATGTGACAACTGACATGCCTGAATGTATGTATGTGAGTGCTAGAGGTGAAACTCTTGAAAAAATACAATGAGGTGACAAGGTCCAATGTATATATAAAAATACACATTTACTGTTCCATTACCAGTTAATAATTATTTCAACAGTTGCAAGGTTACAAGGTGTTTACAATCACATACTTATCCTTACATTAAGAAATTTATCCTATATATATATATATATATATAATTCTTTGTTTTTCTGTAATAATTATTGTGGCATTTACTGTTAAATTAGCAGTTCCATACATGTACTTCTATTTCATTCATTTGCTTACATTTTGTTAATTTACACTGCATACAAAAATAGAGACATACTATATACATTCCACGCGGGAAGCAATTATGCCTTATTTTTTCAAGTAATTCATTACTACATATTCTCATGTGACTGCATAGGCTCACTTCCTGTTCCTTATTCTACAGCCACACCAGCAATCCAATATCAACATTTTGCCCTCTGCAACATTTCAACAGCTCACTTCCCTGTTGCCATCACCCATTGCCATCCCATTCTGGAATATACCCATTTACGTACAATATCTCCATTACACCACCAGCCATGTGACTGTCAACCACATGATGAGTTGTGTTAGACACAGTGCTGACCACCTCAAAGGCGAGTATATCCAATGATAGCTTTTCTGTGGGTTCAAAAATTACATACCCTGTCACTCCCAATTTTCTATGATAGATTAGGGCCTGGAATCCTCCAAATGGATGTATTACATGTCGCTTAGCTGAATTAGACCATCATTTACTCCACAATGTTTTGTCATCAACACTGCACTTTCCTGTACCACCTGTTTCAACATAACATTAATATATATATATATATATAATATATATAAAAGGCAGGTTAACTAGCAAGTTAGTTTTTGTTTGTGGCAG
>NC_068983.1:30645362-30645926 GCF_001194135.2 Octopus bimaculoides
CGTTAAACGATGATGATGATGATGATGATATATATATATATATATACAAACTATATCATTTTAATCCCGAGCAATGCTGGGTATCTCTGCTAGTATACAGACACACACACACACACACATATATAAATATTTATATATCTTCTATTCTCAGATCTATTGGCTTTATATTCTTACATACAAAAAGTAAAGGATAAAGACCCCACTTTATTTATGAATGACCATAGGATTGCACCTAGGAAGTTCTCTCCGAGACACAAAGTCCAAGCAAGATTGTTTATGGAAGACCAGCAGTTACCCATGCATACCAGCCTCCCCTCTCCATACCATTGATGTTATCCAAGAGAAAGGTAAAAGCTGATACAGTTTGGCATCAGTGACATCGCAACTCATTTCTACAGCTGAGTGAACTGGAGCAATGTGAAATAAGTGTCTTGCTCAAGAACACAATGCAGAGCCCGCCGGTCTGGGAATGAAACTCAAAGCCTCATAATTGTGAGACTGATGCTCTAACCACTGAGCAATGTCCTGGTGCCATGTAAAAAGCACCCAACTCTCTTTGTAAAG
>NC_068983.1:30646743-30647425 GCF_001194135.2 Octopus bimaculoides
ACACACACACACACACACACACACACACACACACACACACATATATATTGTCTATTTATAAACCTAACAAAAGAGGTTTGAAATATTTTAGAAGAATAAAAATAAAGACAACCATGTGGAGAAAGAGAGTGCAAATCAGCTGCACAATCAGTACAGCACTATAACTCTTTGACTGTGTAAACACTGGATGATAAATGTAATTGATCTCATTGAATACATGGTTAATGTACAAATAACACAGTATATGGTTTCTTTTGATAGAAATTGGATAAATGGAAGATGGAATCAGAATGAGAACAATAGGTTGAGGGTTTTATTTATTGTTGTTGTTTTTTTAAATGGCATAACGAGTTTCTTTGTGACGACTGGTAAGTACAAGATTAACCTCATTGAGTGTGTATGCATGTCTACAATACTCTCTCTCTCTCTCGCTTTTTTTTTTACACACACACACGCATGTGCGCACACACACACACATATGCATATCTCATCATATATCATATATACATACATATATGCATATACATACATACACACACGCATATGCACACACACACACACACACACACACACACACACACATATATGTATGAATAATTATTTGCTTACACACAAACATATGTGTGTGTGTGTGTGTGTGTGTGTGTGTGTGTGTGTGTGTGTGTGTGTGTGTGTGTGTGTG
>NC_068983.1:30647435-30660911 GCF_001194135.2 Octopus bimaculoides
CACACACACACACACACACACACACACACACACACACACACACACACACACACACGCACACACACAGATGCACACACATGTGACTGGGTAGTCTAAAGCTTGCTTCCTAACCATGCAGTCGTGGGTTCAGCCCCACTGCAAGAGTAAAAGTCTTTTGCTATAGCCCTAAGCTGACCAAAGCCTGGTCAGAGGATTTGATAGATGAAAACTGAAAGAAGCCAATCATGTGTGTGTGTGTACCTTTGCTTTGCCATCATGTGATGATTAATTATTCCCACTTAAATATGGATGTTCTCTTAGAATAAACTATACTATGGTAGATACCACGAGAGAAACTCTCATTCTGGCTTTTGGTGCAAAATGCATTGTTGCTTACATTGCTAGTGGGGAGACAAATCCCCACCACCTCCAGTACTGAGACTACCAGATCACATGATTTCAACCTTCTTTGGTCTTGTCAATGATGTATGCTTGACTGCTAGCGATTGCAGCGACTCATCTCCCTGCCAGCGATATATAGTAAAGCAGTGCCAGAACAGGTGCTGGAGTTGCAATTAAAAATATATATATAGGCGTAGGAGTGGCTGTGTGGTAAGTAGCTTGTTTACCAACCACATGGTTCCGGGTTCAGTCCCACTGTGTGGCACCCTGGGCAAGTGTCTTCTACTATAGCCTCAGGCTGACCAAAGCCTTGTGAGTGGATTTGGTAGAAGGAAACTGAAAGAAGCCCGTCGTATATATGTATATATATATGTATGTGTGTGTGCATATGTTTGTGTGTCTGTATTTGTCCCCCCCAACATCACTTGACAACCGATGCTGGTGTGTCTACGTCCCTGTAACTTAGTGGTTCAGCAAAAGAAACCTATAGAATAAGTACTAGGCTTACAAAGAATAAGTCCTGGAGTCGATTTGCTTGACTAAAGGCGGTGCTTCAGCATGGCCACAGTCAAATGACTGAAACAAGTAAAAGACTAAAAGAATATTAGCAACAGAGGCAGGATTAATACCAAGAGGTGAGATTTATTGCCACTTAAATGTGGATGTTCTGTTAGAACAAACTATACTGCAGTAGATACCATGAGAGGAACTCTCAAATTGGCTTTTGGTGCAAAAATGTTCTCTTGTTTGTATCACTAGTGGGGAGATAAATCACCACCTTCTCCAGCCTTGAGACCATCAGATCACGTGATTTCAACCTTCCTTGGTCTCATCAGTGATAGGTACTTGACTGCTAGAGATACCAGTGACTCATTTCTCTGCTGGTGATATAGAGGAAAACAGTGCCAGAAAAGGTACTGGTGTTATGATTGTAAACAAGAATCCCTGTCATATGAGCAATGCTGTTCATTTCCAGTCTTCCATGATAAAATGTCTGGCCAAAGGGAAATATTACCTCACTTGGAAACAGTTGAGTGTTAGCGACAGGAAGTGCATCTTGCCATAAAAACCTCTGCTTCAACAAATTCATCTGACCCATGCAAGCATAGAAAAGTGAATAGTAAATAATGATGATATGTATGTATTTAAACATTACGGAAGTGCATGAGTATGTGTGTATGTATTTATGTATGTATGTATGTATGCATGCATGCATCACCACCATCACTACCACCACCAGCACCAGCACAACCGCCACTGCTGCCACCATCACTACCATCATCATTTAACGTCCTTTTTCCATGGTTTAGCATGGGTTGGACGGCTTGACAAGAGCTGACATACAATATTTATACACATACATGTATTTTATTTACACTGAAACATTTTACACACATACACACACGCATATATATATGCTTTATGTATGTATATCTATGTCTATATGTCTTGAGCATAAACATGCATATTTTGTGTATGAACATATGGAATATTCTCATATACTATAAGCACTTTTACCATTAAGTTATTTAAAACAGTGTCATTGTTTTTAAACCTGATGACCTCTAAGGCCTATATATAATTAATTAATCCTGCATTAACTAATTAGAAGGAAACTGGACTCCTGACAAATTATAAATAATACAAAGAAACGGTTGTATTTCCCTCGGGAGACTCGCAGAGATAACACAACGAGTTGTACAATTTAATTATTACATTTATTATTCAATTACATACAAAGAACGCACTCACCCAATGTTCGTTATGAATAAACAAGAATCATGTCCGCCATATATCTATCAATGACATTTTACTACGACAATCACACAAGACAACAACAATGAAACAATGAACTCAGACGAACCACAGTGACACACGGAACGTCAGACAAATAACATATCCAACAGTCCATATAACACCTCCCCACTGAAATTGATGCTACACAAGAAGTATCAACAGCAAAGTCTCTCTTGGGTTTTACGGGTTCTCTTGGATATGGACTGCATCAGGGCTATCTTTTGGTGTTTGCAGATCCAAGTACCGCATAACGGAAGTGAGCGCTTCGTCAACATCTGGTTGGTGACTTGTCCCGACCAATAAGCCTGAACCAACTTTTGATAGTTTGATATCCATCTGCATGCACCACAGCTACAGATGATTGATAGATGCTTCTGCTCTGGGTCAGAATAAAAAGTTAACCTTCTTGAGTTATGCCGGCTCATAAGGGCTGGTTTCCTGGTTTCCATGACATATAAATTCTTCACCAGGATGGGATGCCAGTCCATCACAGGATTACTCATTTTTGTCAGCTGAGTGAACTGGAGCAATGTGAAATGAAGTGTTTTGCTCAAGAACACAGCACATCGCCCAGTCCAGGAATCAAAATCACAATCTTATAATCATGAGTCTAACACTCTAACCACTGAGCCAAACACCTCCACATGGGTCTGAATAGACCTGGGAATAATAGTGGCTAAAGAGGCGGTTCCATGCTTCACAAAATCCTGCAACTCCTGAGCCAGAACCCCACAACTGGATGCAGTTTAAAGTCATCCCCAGGACAAGTAGGCACTTACTCCAATCAAATCAAAATGTGATAAAATTATGTTATTGATGGCCACCACAGAGTGCAGTCCTTCTTACCATGTGGTGGCTTGTAAGCTGCAATGACCCTGAGAGCTATGCCAGCAGAGCACAAGCTCTTGATAGGGCCTCCCAGGCTGGACAGATCAAAGGACAGAGGCCAGGGTAATATGGACCACCTCTTCCGAAAGGTAAAACTGAGGTAGCATCAGGCCAACAACTTTCCCTAGAAAAAAAATCCCAACTTGATATTTTTATCAATGACAATTTAAAACTGAGAGAGGAAGACCTTCTTTCAGAGAGATGGACTGACCACAAAAAGACAGCTCAGAGTCAAGAACAGTGAAGAAAAGTTGTTGATACCCTCTGCTCCATAGGGAGTGAAGGGCTTAACCAGCACCAGGGTCAAGGAAGCCAAGCCTATCAATAGCAATATGTTATCAATGGACTTGGCCCCCTGGACCCTGGTTCTGTAGCACCTGTTGCACCTATCTTAAAATTGCATTGACTATAAGTGTATCTTTGTACAAAATTAGCATAGAATATATATATATATATGTTTTATTTCAACTAAATTAGCTCTCTTCAATCATCAACATATGTAATTTATCTTAATATCTGAGACATTGTGATAATTAAAGTCAGTTTTGGTAGCAGCAATGGGTCACAATATAGGGAAACAATTGACAGCTTTGTTATAATTCTGACAATTAACACCAAAGTTCTGTACAGGCAAGTTATCAAGTAAAAACTCATAAATTATTCACCAAGAAACAGCTGGACTTAATTAATTTGATTGCAGATGTATCTGTATAATTTCTCAAACATTTTGTTTAGATGAGAACTTTAAACATTAGAATCTATTTTAAAGGATAATTAATGATACTTAATGAGGTATATTAATTCAGAATGATGAGAAATGAGTTTGATTTTTTACTTTCCATATGATTATAAACCATCAAAATGGAAGCCTAAGCAAACGAGCAAGGCCTCAGCACAGTCATTTGGCCTTTTCAAATGAGCAGCCAAATCTCTTTCATATCATACTCAACCATTTTAGGTTGGGCAAAGCTCAGAGAGCTCCTACCTTTGGGTGAAAGGTAGATTGTATGATGCCTGTGCATGAAAAGCCATGCTACATAGGGCTGTGACTGAGGACATGTGCAGGCCTGAAAGAAATGATGCTAGTATGCTTTGCTGGATGTGCAACGTTAGTGTGCATGTATGACAATGTAAACGTCTTGAGAGAAAAGTTGGGCATAAGAGGCATAAGATGTGGTGTGCAAGAGAGACGACTGCACTAGTATGGTCATGTGATGCGTATGGATGTGGACAGCCGTTTGAAGAAGTGCTGATCTCTACCAGTGGAAGGGAGCTGTGGAAGAAGGAAATCCAGGAAGACAGGGGACAAGGTGGTGAAGCATGATCTGCTAACGTTGGGTCTCATGGAAGCAATGACTAGTGGCTGAGACCCTTGGTGATATACTGTGCTTGAGAAGACCCGGCAAGCCAAATGAAATCATAGTTGTGGCCATTATCGGTGTCATGTAACTGGCACCAATGCCAGAGGCATGTAAAAATCACCCTGTGAGCACTGGGCCTCACAGAGGCAATGTGGCTGATCCCAGTGTCATGTAACTAGCACCGATGCCAGTGGCTCTTAAAAAGCACCTTTTGAGCACTGGGCCTCACAGAGGCAATGACAAATGACCAAGACCTTTAGCAGTATACTGTGCTTAAGAAGAAGATCCCTCAAGCCAAGTGAAATCGTAGTTGTGGTAGATAATGGTGGCACGTAAAAGCACCCATTACATTCTTGGAGTGGTTGGTGTTAGGAAGGGCACTCAACTGTAGAAACCATGCCAAATCAGACTGGAGTCAGGTGCTTACCAGCTCTGCTCAAAGTACCCAACCCATGCCAGCAGGGACAACAGACACTAAATGATGATGATGACTAATTGGTTGATGTAATTCTAAATGTTCTAAAAGACAGGAGAGTCATGGCTGGAATACATATTATCATAGTTCTACTCATTCAGAGCTGGACCAAGGCTAAATAATGACAGCAGTTCTAAAGCTGTCGTTCAGCCTTCATGTTTTAATGTTTCCAACATTCACTTTATAATGACCTTTCACTTTTAAAACATGTCTGTTCCATAAATTAATCACTGAGGAGGTTCTCACGTGAAGTTTTAAAATGGAAATTAATGGAAAAAATGGACGCTATAAAAAAAAAAAATGAAAATGTAAAAATATTCCATTTTGAAGCAAAAAATAATACAATGTTCTAAAAAATTTATCAAATGAACATTTACTTCACAAAATGATTTTATGAGTAAAACTGTATTTAAAAAAAGAGATTTTGGCTCATATGATCACAGATATAGTTGGGAGGTTGCAGAATTAACTTTGTAATCCCATGGTACCTAAGGCTGTATAAACAACAAGTAAAAAAATGGTTCAAAGTGAGACATATAAAGATGTATAGAGAGAGAGAAAGAGAGAAAAACACACACACACACACGCACGCACACAAGCAGAAACAAATAGATGCACACACACACATACACACACACACACAAGCATGTCTACACGCACATACACACATGCAGAGACAAATAAGAACAAGCATCAAAAGACAAGTACACAGACACATGCATGCGTGCACACACACACACACACACACACACACATTCATGCAAAGACAGGCTTGTACACACACACACTCATATAGAGACAGGCAAATTTAGACAGAGAACTCTTTTACTTGTTTCAGCCATTTGCTGGAGCACCGCCTTTAGTCGAGCAAATCGACCCCAGGATTTATTCCTTGTAAGCCTAGTACTTCTTCTATCGGTTTCTTTTGCTGAACCGCTAAGTTACGGGGACGTAAACACACCAGCATCGGTTGTCAAACGATGTTGGGGGGACAAACACAGACACACAAACATACACACACACACACACACACGCACACACACGCACACACACACACACACATATATATATATATATACACACATATACGACAGGCTTCTTTCAGTTTCCATCTACCAAATCCACTCACAAGGCTTTGGTTGGCCCGAGGCTATAGTAGAAGACACTTGCCCAAGGTTCCACACAGTGGGACTGAATCCTGAGCCATGTGGTTGGTAAGCAAGCTACTTTCCACACAGTCACTCCTGCGCCTAGAGAGACCTTCAACATTTATAAGCTTTTTACATGTAGTTTTTTGCTGTCAAAGATCAGGTCTAATTGAGCAAACTTATATAACACAAATGAGTTGATAGCTTGGCTGAAAGGCTCAGTGTGGCCCAAAATTAATTGCTTTAGATTTACTATGCTCTGATTTACTGAAAACCATATTACAACTTTTCATTTTTTCATTTTCATTTTATCTAGTTTCAGCGCATGAGCTGTGGCCATGCTGGGGCACCGCCATTTGGTGTTGCTACACAATTTTACTTCACGAATTTTACTTCACGAATTTTACTTCAGGGATTGATATTTGGTGCATGAGAGAGTTTGATACCGCTGCCCTCATCTGCACCAGTTGGTTCAACTGGGACACCTGACAGGAAGAGGTCCAGCCTCATCTTGAAGACACCTACATCCACCCCATCCAGGTCTCGCAGGTCCTTCGGGAGGATATTGAAGGGCTGTGGACCTCTGAAGCCCAGGCTATTGCAGTATCTTGTCCTACATCTTGATGTTTACATTTCTGTACGTCACCATTATCAATCAAGTGGAGTACTGTGGTGCAGTTTGAGTATGGCACTTTATTCACTCATCAGTGTATTGTTGTAGATCTGCAGATTCTGATTGTGATTACACACACACACACACACACACAAATGGATACAGTGGACTGTGTGAGAAAGCAGAGAGCTACCATTTCTGTACGCTACTTAATATTGGCAATATGTGTTTCCCTGTACAATGTTTGGGTCTAATAATGTTATTGATGATACAGCAATACATTAGTGTTTCTTTTTCTTTTTTGAATCTGGGTTGAATGGGTATGATGGTGTCGTTAGATTATGCAACTCTAGTATTTTGTATGTATGAATCTGTACAACAGTTTAGATTTTGTGAATGTAAGTCTATATATAATTTCTATAGTTGGCTGTGTTTCAGTATAGACTATATGACTGTAAGTCTACGTCTTATACATATATATATGTGTATTTTTGGATAGGTTACATGACCATAGTATATTTTGTATGACTGTGTCAGTATTTCACTAAAGACTACATGACCATAGAATATATTATATGTTTGTGTCTGTGTTTCAACACAGATTATGTGACTGCGAATATATATTTTCTATGTATGTATTTCTAATTCAATAAAGACTATGTGATTGTAAGTCTTTATTTTGTATGTGTTTTTATTTTAATACATATTATGTGAGTGTAGTTATGGTTTGTATGTATGCCTGTATTTCATTACAGATTACGTAGCTGTAAGAATATGTTTTGTTTTTGTTTGTATTTCAGCATAAATCATATGGTATCTTCTACATGTTTCAATCATTGGACTGCAGTCATGCTGGGGCACCATCTTGAAAGATTTAGCCAGACAAATTAATCTCAGTGCTTTTATTTTTTGCTTTTTTTTTATGAGTCTAGCACATCTTCTATTAGTCTCTATTGCCAAACTGCTAAGTTATGGTGATATAAACAAACCAACACAAGTTGTCTAGTGGTGGAGGACAAACACAAAGCCACAAACACACACACACTCATACTCTTTCACTCTTTACCCTTTTACTTGTTTCAGTCATTTGACTGTGGCCATGCTGGAGCACCGCCTTTAGACCAAAACACACCAGCATCGGTTGTCAAGTGATGTTGGGGAGAACAAACACAGACACACAAACATACATACACACATACATATATACGACGGGCTTCTTTTAGTTTCCGTCTACCAAATCCACTCACAAGGCTTTGGTCGGCCCGAGGCTATAGTAGAAAACACTTGCCCAAGGTGCCATGCAGTTGTACTGAACCCGGAACCATGTGGTTCGTAAGCAAGCTACTTACCACACAGCCACTCCTACGCCTATATACATACATACATACATATCTACATGCATACGTACATATGTATAAATAACAGGCTTTCACAAGTTTCTGTCTACCAAATCAATTCACAAGGCATTAGTTGGCCTAGGGCTATAGTAGAAGACACTTGTCCAAGGTGCCACCCAGTGAGACTGAACACAAAACTACATGGTTGCAAAGCGTGCTCCTTAACTTCACAGCTATGTCTGGTAGTCGTATATCTATGTGTATGTTTGTATTTCGGTGTAGACGATATGACCATAATATATTTTGTATGTATGTTCCTGTATTTCATTATAGAATTATATGATTGTAAGCATACATAAGTGATTACATGAGTTTACAATAGAAGAAATTTGCTAAAGCTGCCATATTGTGTGATCAAACACATAAGAATGAAGCTGAAAAGCAAATCTTTTCAGCAACCACATAGTGATGCTTGTGCTGATGTTAAAATTGCAATCCAAGACTACTTGAGACAAAACCAAAGGAAACTCTGGTTCAAAGCCCCTAAATCTAGTGCACATATTTCCTACAGGTATTAATACAAAGAAGTTCAAACTAGATATCAGGAACTTCAACCTCAGAAGGCTGAGCTTCTTCATGGCTGCTTGGTCTGTTAGAAATAATAGCAATTTCCCTTAAATCCCACCTTGATACCTTTAAAAAAATGAAGAACATGTTCAATGTAGCTCTAGATATCCATAACGATAGAATGGTCATAAGTGGAGCACCTCTGATAATAGATCTGTTTAATCAGGGTTGATTTGTAGCTAAGCAACAGCCTCAAGTCAGTGCTCAATGAGTACTTATTTTACCGACCCTGAAAGGATGAAAGGCAAAATCAACCTTGCTAGTGTCAGTTAGGAGTGAGGGAGTATTGAAAGCAGAGTAAAAAGAAAAAAACAAAGGAAGAAGCACAAAAGGGACATGAAAAAGCGTTACACAATAAGGGACTTCACAATCAATTCCATGTAGCCACAAAAAGTTTCTGGAAAACATAGGTGGAATTGGCTGAAGAAAGAAACACTGGAAAAAGAGACTGGAAGCACTATAATGGCAGCACAAGACCAATCTGTGGCCATGAATTGATGAGTCAACCTGAGGAATAAGCAAGTGTCTCCGCTGTGCTGCATCTGTAACAGACTGGATGATACCATTGCCCGTATCATGTAAGAAAGCCCTAGACTTGCCCAAAACTACTTTAAGTTGTGGTGTCATGATAAGGTAGAGAAAGTGCTACATTGGAAACTGTGTAAAAAGTGGGGGCTAGAGAGAGGCAAGACATGGTATGAGCACAAACCGCAGAGAGTGACAGAGTCAGAGACTTGTAAAATACTCTGGGATTTCCCAATCCAAACAGATCAAGTGTTAGAGCTAGTGGTGGTTGACAAGATATACCACATGTGCTATATAGTTGGGTTGCATTTTGCTTTGGTCCATGAATAGTCAAGAAGAAGGGTGAAAAAATAGATAAATACAACTGTCTTAAATACAAAATGACCCAGCTATGGAAAATGGCGAGCGAGCCCCAACCCATCACTTGAGAACCAATGTTAGCTTGTTTACATCTCTGTAACTTAGCAGTTTGACAAAAGAGACTGCTAGAGTAAGTACCAAACTGTAAAAAAAGCTAAGTAGTGTGATTTGTTAAACTGAAACCCAGCATGGTTGCAGTCCAATGACTGATTCAAGTGCAAGAACTTTTTCCTGACTTGGATTCCACTTGAGAAAATTTCAGCAGTGTCCTTACCAGAGATTCTCAACAAAGACGATGCTAATTAAAGAGTATAACATCATGAAACATTTAAATTGGTATGGAATGTTATTGCTGTTATTTCCCCACCCATATCTGAAATGTTGGTGAAACATTCCTTCTTTACCTCCACTTTCTTATCAGCACATAATTTAAGGTACATAATGTTTGATTAATTATTTAAGAACAAGCAGAAATGCAACACGCACAACGAGAGGATTGAGATATACTACTATGCCAACAGGATGCATAACATCACTGAAAGAATTCTAAGGAATTATCTGGACTTAATTTATTCAATCCCAACCCTCCTGAGATTGATATGATACAAATTCCCTGTTTCAAAGTGACCTAAATTGAAACCTTCCATCAAAATTCTATATTTATCTACATTCCAAACACCAGTTTTACTAAATTTTCCATTATTTTCAAAATTAACTGGAACAATAGCTGTGTATTTCAGCAGCTGTTTGGTAACAAAAGGGTAAACTGGCTGTGTGGTAAGTAGCTTGCTTACCAACCGCATGGTTGTGGGTTTAGTCCCACTGTGTGACACCTTGGACAAGTGTCTTCTTCTATAGCCTCGGGCTGACCAAAGCCTTGTGAGTGGATATGGTAGATGGAAACTGGAAGAAGACCGTCGTATATATGTATATATATATATATATATGTATGTGTGTGTATATGTTTGCCTGTCTGTGTTTGTCCCCCCAACATCGCTTGACAACTGATGGTGGTGTGTTTACGTCTCCGTAACTTAGCAGTTCGGCAAAAGAGACCAATAGAATAAGTACTAGGCTTCCAAAGAATAAGTCCTGGGGTCGATTTGCTCGACTAAAGGCGGTGCTCCAGCATAGCCACAGTCAAATGACTGAAACAAGTAAAACAGTAAATAGAAACAATGAGATGATGTATAGACTGAAAAGCAATCACAATGGATATTTTATTTATTTTATAAGACTTAATCAGAAGAGGAATGTCAGGACCTATGAATTTTTTTTTTTTCTTTCAGCAGGGCTAGGCTTGTGACTGGTGGGAAAAATAAAAGAACATTTTGATATTGTCAAACCAGACACCTCATCTGATTGCTCTCAAAAGTTGAACTCAGAGGTATAAGAGGTGGTGTTTAAGTCCACCAGGTGGCAGTTTAAGTTTACAACTCACGAGCAAGTCCAAGACATCTGTCAAACTGCCCCATAGTTTCTATCTACCCACTTTCTCTTGCAAATTATTAATCCAAAACAATGGTAAAGGACACTTGCAGTGTTGCAGAATGAGATTTAAAACATGACCTACAGTTTGTGAAGTAAACATCTTCAGCACATGCACAGTTATAGTAGTTATGAAGTTAATGAGTATTTCATTAATTAATCAAAATTATCTGCTCACTGTATTGGTATTTACTTGTTTTAGTCTTTGGACTGAGGCCATATTGGTGTACCACCTTAGAGAGTTTTAGTCAAACAAACTGAACTCAGTACTTATTTTTTTAAAACTTGGTACTTATTTTATTGGTCTCTTTTGCTGAACTGCTAAGTTACAGGGACATGAACAAGCCAGCACTGGTAGGTGAGAGACAAACATGGATACACACACACACACACACACACACACACACACACACACACACACACACACACACACACACACACACACACACACACACACACACACACACACACACACACACACACACACACACACATGACTGACTGCCACACAGTTTCCATCTACCATATACTCTCTCAAGGCATTGGTCATCTCAGGGCTATAGAAGATACTTGCCCAAGGTTCCACACAGTGAGATTGAACTTGAAATCATCTGGTAACAAAGCAAGCTTCTTAACCACACAGGCATGTCTATGCCTAGATGTGTGTACTCTTAAGATGATTCTTGAGCAGTATCAGCATGACACAATGTGTGAGACAAGACCAGAGCTTTAATTTACAAGAACAATCCATCCAAAAGGCTTTGCACAGTTTTCACTTTCTCACAAGGTTTGAGTCAACATGAAGTTATGGTAAAAAAAAAACACTTGCTTAAGATGTCATGTTTAACCCATTACCTCCCATAATTCTATTAACTGGAATTTTTTTTATGAAACTTTGATTTCTAGCATAAAACAACCTTAGAAACACGCTGGAATGATCAAAATAACATTTTAAATAGCAATAATCAAGATATTGGGTGAAAAATTAGCAAACCTCATTTGAATATCAGAGAAATATACCTAGTAGATATAGCAAAAGGTTAGATATGTGTAAATATTGACAGATAATTATGAAATTTGTAATTTTTAAGTGATCTCAAATGAGATCACTGGTAGGTAATGAGTTAAGACCTCATAATTGAAAAGTGAACTTCTTAAACATTTGGTCATGTGTTCATATTTATGAGATTAGTTAAGCAATCAATGGATCACAAATGAAACACCAGATAACTCAAGATTTTACTTGGGTGGAAAAGTCATGTCCTTACAATGATACCAAGCTTAGTGAGGAAAACTAAGTAGACTAAAGATCACATTCTTTATTCCACTGCACATACACACACACACACACACACACACACACATGTACAACATATACATACAGCACAATCAATACATTCATACATTAGTAAAACGATTAAAAATGAATATTTATAAATACATGTCTATTTCTGTAGACAATATCTTAGATTCAAGGAAACAGTCTGGTGTTGTATGTAAAATAATTAAAAGTAGCTGAAGGACAAGAACACCAGATGATAAAAAAAAATCTATTTATCTCAACATAAACTCATGTTTGTTTATATCACTACATGATATCATCAATGAAAGATTAACAGTTTAATATCATATTTTCTTCCCTACCAGCTAACTCACATAACGATAACAACCAAGTCTTTGCACCTTCTACACACATCTTTCTTCACAAAGCATATTAATCTGGAACAAATCCCAAACAAATGTTATGTTATCCAACACACTTCTATGCTTCATACGGAAACAGTTACACATCCTTTAGCTACTTCTAACCTTAAGTATTCATTTTGCTTTGAAAATACCTTCACAATTTGATAATCCTCTACAGATATAATCGGCTATTCTACATGGTTTCTAATTCTCTTGCTGATTAGAATATTTCAACAATTTTTTTTTTTTATCTGACAGCACCAGATTTTTTCCCCCATTTCCTCTATTTTCTTCGCTGCTTCTTTATCCTCCATTTTTTTTTTTTTTTATATTCAAGCCTGCTGTTTTACGGGGATTCTCTGACTAGTAATGCATGCAGATTCATACCAATTTCTCATCTAACAAATGCTCATAGATTTTCTAGCGTTCATTGTATCCTCTATAATCAATATTTGTTGATACAGTTTCGTTTCTATTCAGTACAGTTTGAGATATGAGAATATTGAGATAAAAAAAAAATAATAATAATGATAATAATAATAAAAGAGAGAGACAGAAAGGAAGAGAAATCTAATTGTCTATTCCCCAAGCTGACTTCATCTTTACAGACAAAAATCATTCATTTAACTAGCTGAATAGAATTACTACTAACTAATTAATTATTTTCTATAAAGCAAGACTTCTTTAAAGATTTACATCTTTGAGTAGCTAACATTGTCAGGACAAATATCTAATTTCATTGAACATCTATCTTTCTCATAACTCATTTTTCTTTTCGTTTTTTTTTTTA
>NC_068983.1:30661217-30665559 GCF_001194135.2 Octopus bimaculoides
GAGATTATGATTGAGAAATTGAACTAGAAGTAAATGACTAATATCATTCTTGATTAGAATCTGAGTTAAACTCATCTGTTTGTCAAGCAGCCAAACTAGAAGGAAGTTACTATATAGACAAGTTAACTGCCTCCTTACCATAAAAACTGAACCAGCATAAAAAAAAAAATAATAAAGTGGAGTCTTGCCATATGCAATTAGTTATAATTACATATAATTAATTTCCATGAAAATATTAACCTCTACTCCACCAAAAGGAAAAAGAAAAGAAAGTAAAAACCTGAAACAAAACTAAAAATACATGAATGTCTTTATGGATTGCTATTTGTTTATGATAAAAATGAATGTGGATATGAATGCTCCTAATATCACAGTTTTTTAGGGATCAGAAAAGAGGAGGCAATAGCTATGAAATATAAGTGTTATAGGTTTCAGGTTCAGTCACGATAGTAGGAAGTTAAATCATCATCATTCTTATTTTACATTCATTTTCCATGCTAGAATGGGCTGGACGGCAATGTATTATAATATTTTGAGATTTATCATTGATTTCTTTTTAAGTATACTTGCTTGGGTCAGATGGAATTCATTAAAGTGGACTTTTTTATAGAGAAAGGTCAACAAATAGGTGCCCAAACATCAGAGAGAATAAACCCTATCATCATGAATACAAAAATAATTTCAGACAGAACGAAAGCAACTTTATAAAAAACAACTACAATGGACATAATGAAATATAGAATATCAAAATACAAGCTAACTACAAAAACAACAACAAGAGTTACTAATAACAAGAATAATATAAAGAATTCTCATTCCTATAGTGATTCAGACAAAATCCAGAAATAGCGGAACATGAGATGAATTCCAATTGAGAAAACTCGAAAATAATCCATCACAGAAATTATCAACATCTTTACAAGTAGATACACATACATCTATCCTATTTATCATAAGGATTTGGTTCCAAAAAAGAATTTTAAAAATCACTGTGATAAATGAATCAGTGCAGTGATAAATGAATTAGTGCAGTGATAAATGAACCAGTGCAGTGATAAATGAATCAGCTTCATGGACTTTGTCAGTGGAACAAATGGTAGATTCATTGACACCAAACTCATGGCCTACAGCATTGAAACTTCCACCATCACATAGTTTCTTGATCATTTCTAGCCTTTCCTATAGAGACTATACTTGTCTTGGCATTTGTTAGGATCAAGCACCTTCATATTCTTTTCTATTCACTTGTCCCATGTTGATGGGTATTAGAATGTAAATTTTGCAACATGGTCATGCAAACACAAGTGATTATCAGTGCATTCTGAGTAACTCAGCATTATGGATGGTTGATTGAGTGTGTTTTTGTAGAAGAAGAAGAATCTTTGACTGATCAACGATCCATGTTATCAAAGATTAATCTGTGATAAGCATAACATGGTCCACAATTAAGTGTACCATGTCATCACAGATCAGTGATGAATTAATGATAAACAAGGATGGATGTACTTAATAAAGGATTAAAATTTACACTGACTCTTCAAAACAAATCATCCATGTCGGAAATCAAGGGTGGTACTTTAAAATTCTGCAGAAAACATAGACTAGCAAAACAGTTTTATTTTTTTGAGGAAGAAAACAAAAATGAAACCTTAATTAAAAAACCAAAAAATTAATAACACCCTATAAAGAAATGCAAATATAGCTGTTGATGAATTGTATGAATATATCTCAAACTTTCCAGTAGAAAACTGAAAACAAAGTAAATAGAATCTAACTTTAGCAGACAACAATGGAACCATCTGACCAATTTAAAATTAGACAAAAACATAATTATAAAAGAAGCCAACAAAGGAGACTCTGTTGTTATGGATACAGAATACTACACAAGTATTGTACTGAATATACTACAAGACAATATATACCATAGAAATAAAAAAAATTACAAAGCTGTTAAAATTGTAAAATAACTGATCATTTTACTACAGTCATATAGAAATTGTTTAATAGATGAAGGACTGAATTACCTCACAAATTTCAAATATAAAACAAATAACAGCTATGGGCTACCAAGAATACATAAAAATAAAACCAATCAATGAAGCACATGAAAGAGCAAAGACTACTAACTATGTGAATATATCCTCCCTGATTGATTTAAAACTGAGACTGATTGTAGCAAGCTTGACTAGCAAGATACATCACTTAAGTGATTTTCTAGACATCTTGCTTAAATCTTTCTTCAGACACATAAAGTGCTTTGTATGAGATGATATCGAAATGCTCAGCCATATACTCAATACAGTAAACAAAAAATACCTTCATTATTACATTTGATGTTTGTGAAGTAATATAATGGTTTCAGATTTTGCCACAAGGGCAGTGTTGTGAAGTTATATAATAATATTCCACAGAGTTAGAGAATCAACGTTATTAAATATTGGCTGGAGACTTACTTATGAAATACTAAAATAAACTGATAAAATTTTTTAGTAAATGGTCTGTTTATTTTAGGAAATAATTACTTCACATTTGATGAAATTGCTAACCAGTAAAAATCAGGGGCAACTATGGGAACCAAGGTTGCGTCAACCTAGTTATGGAATACCATAAATTGAAGATTTTTTAATCCTCCCTGAGATAAATTCAGCTATTATTTGAATGAAAACTGAAAAAGATTCTTAGATAACTGTTTTATTCTAGGGGTGGAAAAACATCACTTTATTGAACAAATTTCAAAATCTCATCAATAATATAATCCCTAACATCCAATTCCCTATGAAGTTCAGTAATGATAAACTCCCCTTCCTAGATATACTAATAACAAAAAGAAACATCATACAAGAAGCTGATATACATTTTAAATCCATCAACTCTCAATGGTATCTTCTATTTATATTGAGTCATCTGAAACACACTCAGATTAACATTCCATGGACTAGAAGAAATGAGAAATATACTTATCAAAGGAAAATCCCATCTAAATTTAATCATTTTTAGGATTGAAAAAGCAAAGCAAGTTAATGTCTTGAAATATCAAGAAATAAAAAGGAAAATGAGAAAATGTTATATCATATACTTTGACTTTTAAGCCAAAGAATATCAAATTCTTTACTGAAGATCTGTCTAAATCATTCAGATAATTTAAGATGCATTAAAAAGTGCAAAAGTTGCCATGAACACTGCACTGAATAAACAGGTACAATATTCATAAAAAAGATGACAGCTCATTACCAATAGATCAGGGAATCATATACAAGGAAAATTTTCTTGAATCAACATCGAGAAAATTGTTGGTGATACAGTTTATTCAACTACTCCATCTTCTCATTCTACCGGTGCAGTAGTGACTCAACAATGGGACAGTGACATGCCAAGAAAGAAATACATTTTATCAACAAATACCAATCAAAAATTAAATGCATTATGCTTTGAATAATATATGCCCTCATTATGATTTCAAAAACTTTGAAGAAATTACTTTTTTTTAAACCATAGAATCACTGGTTATGTCTAGTAGCATTCAAAAACATAAATAACATTAACCACACAACAGCTCTATCCCTTGTCATTGAAACGACTTAAGTAACATACATTTTCAAATCTAACAAGACCACATATGAAATAAACATGAGGACAGAAAGATGGTTTAGAAGAATCTTAGGAAAACACTACACATTTAGATGAGTGCCAATATTATTCTTTGATAAGCCCAAAACAATGAAAAGCAGTTAGTGAATTCCTATTTTTATTGAAGCAATCTTGTACTTTAAATTTGTATATACGATAAAAAAATTCCATTATCTTTTGTGTGAAAAAAGAAACTGTAATTTATCCTGTAAAATTTTCTCTACCTGAATTATAAGAATTAGAATAACCCTACTTGGCACCTTTTCAAATTTTTGTTATTTCTTCCTCCTCTCTCTCTCTGTATGTGTGTGTGCATGTATATATATGGGTAGTTCAGATTCAGCCCAGGTTGCTGATGTGGTTTGTGCTTTTATACTTTATGAATTAGCTGATCAATTCCCAAATATTAGAGGGGGTTTTTATAGAGATGATTGTCTCTTATTTCTCAGAGATAGTTCGAAACAACAGGTACAAAGGGTAAAAAATAGATTAGCTAGATTTTTTCGTAGAATAGGAATGAATATTATTTTTGAGGATAATATATCTGTAGCTAATTTTTTAGATGTTACACTTGATCTACATAATAATTCATATAGGCCGTATCATAAACCTTCAACTAACCTTAGGTATATTAGTAAATTTAGTAATCATCCAAAAGCAATAATAGATAATTTAGTTCACAGTATATCATTAAGATTGTCTAACCTATCCGCTA
>NC_068983.1:30669252-30673856 GCF_001194135.2 Octopus bimaculoides
AGACAATATAATGTATGGGTATATTTATTTTTTTATATATTATTGTTTTATATATTATTTTCTTCATTTTGTACTTCTTTGTAAAAAAAACATTTTCATTCTCCTTCTTCTTGATAATTTGCTTTTTTGCAATGAAAACCGGTTAGAAAAAATCTTTATTAAAATATGCTTCCAGTTCAGAATTCTGGCTTTTTTTCATTTTCCTATATACATATATATAGATATATATATATATACACACACACATTGCTTAATGTTGAACAAATGAGAAAGGAGTGCTCCATATATGTTTCAGAGGATATGTTTTTTTTCTTTTTTTTTTTGTTAAAACTGAATCTGCAAGTTAGTTTTGTGACTCAAATTTCATACGAGTGTGACCTTCAAGTGAAACTCTGAAATGCTTGAAGATTGCAGAGAAACTCAAGCCATGAAATAAACTCTCAGCTTTAGTTTTAATAAGAAATCACATATATACACATTCTACAGAGCTTGTAACCTCCTTTGTACAATATGTTTTGTATTATCCATATTGGCCTCTGTGAACAATAAAATGGAAGCTAGCAGAATCATTAGCACACTGGACGAAATGCTTAGCTGAATTTTGCCTGTTGCTCCATTCTGAGTTCAAATTCCACGAAGGTCAACTTTACCTTTTATCTTTTTGGGGTCGATAAAATAAGTACCAATTGAACACAGGGGTCAATGTAAATGACTCGTCCCCTCTTCCAAATTTGCTGCCCCTGAGGCAAAATTTTAAACCACTATTATTATTATTATGGTAGGGGAAGGCAGGGAGCTGGCAGAGTCGTTACAGTGCAGGGCAAAATGCTAACAGTGCTTCATCTGTCTTTATGTTCTAAGTTCAAATTCTGCCAAAGTAAACTTTGCCTTTCATCCTTTCAGGGTCAACAAAATAAGCACTAGTTGAACACTGGGTAACTAGCCTAGCTAGAGTATGTGCCACCCAGGGTGGCCCTTCTGTCTTCCACCCCCAGACCCCACTAAAAGCCACCTATTGCCTACAGCCAACCCAAAAGTACCGCCCCTTTAAAAGTACTGCTTGGGGTGGACCACCCTAATCCCCCCCAACCCCCAGCTACACGCGTGACTGGGGTTGATGTAATTGACTTGCATTCTTCCCCAAAGACTGCTGGCCTTGTGCCAAAATTTGAAACCATTAGTTTGGTGGTGGATTTTAGTGGTATTTAGTTTCAGCTGTTTACATTCTGAGTTCAAATCCCACAAAGGTCAATTTTACTTTTCATCTTTCTGGGGTTGATAAAATAAATTTCCAGTCAAACATTGAAATTAATACAATTTACTGCTACCTGAATTTCAAGCCTTGTATCTTTGTTAGAAATTATTATTATCAGAGTGGAGGTGCAATGGCCCAGTGGTTAGGGCAGCGGACTTGCGGTCGTAGGATCGCGGTTTCGATTCCCAGACCGGACATTGTGAGCGTTTATTGAGTGAAAACACCTAAAGCTCCACGAGGCTCCGGCAGGGGATGGTGGTGAACCCTGCTGTACTCTTTCACCACAACTTTCTCTCACTCTTTCTTCCTGTTTCTGTTGTACTTGTATTTCAAAGGGCCAGCCTTGTCACACTCTGTGTCACGCTGAATCTCCCCAAGAACTACGTTAAGGGTACATGTGTCTGTGGAGTGCTCAGCCACTTGCACGTTAATTTCACGAGCAGGCTGTTCCGTTGATCGGATCAACTGGAACCCTCGTCGTCGTAACCGACGGAGTGCCAACACAATATTATTATCAGAAGCAAAACAATTTATCCAGATTTCTTACCTTTGCATATAAAACTTGGATCTCCCGCATGAGTTTCTTTTAGAGCCGGACGAAAAAAGGGACATGTTTCCTCAACTTTGGAACAGAAGGCGTTGCATGGCTTCACAGAAACCCCATCAACATAGAAAGGTATAGACACAGCACATAACCATTCTTGGTATGCCTTCTGAAATACAAACAAAACAGAATTTTCTTAATAAACTTAGCAATTAATGAAAGGCATAACGAACATGAAGAAGAAACTTTAATGAAGTGCTTTAATATTTGTCCTATATTAGGCACTATAAATATATACAACAGATTCACATTTTTATAGATAGATTAATTATTGAGGGAGATTTGGCTGCTGTTTCTAGAAGGTTGAATGACCACATAAAGGTCACATAGGAAGAGAACTGGAGCAGTGTATGTATGTGTGGGCTTGATCAAGGGTTTTCTACAACAACAATAGCAACAATGGAAGAGCTTGAGCCAATGATGGAAGCTTCAATGTGGTCACATGAAATGCTAGAAATAGCAGTAAGACTCCTATTAAATCATTCTTTAGTGTCTTGAAAAAATAAATAGACCTATAAAATCATGCAGTTGTAGATAATACTGTGCCTGAAAAGATGAGAGGGTCATGGATGGGACTTTATTGGTTATAATTAGGTTCATTCAATCAGGGCTGGCCTTGGCTACACAACAATACTACCAAACAAATAAGCTAGTGCAGAGACTGTCTGTGGTTGCTCGGCCTGCCTGAAATTGCAGCAAAGTCTTTAACTCATATCATACCATATTATGGAAGGAGGGGGGAGTTATTGGATGACGTTGCCTTAGATAAGCTATACTCAGAAGTGAAACAGTATGGTTGTGGCTGAAATACATTTGATTATAGCTCTGTTGGGTCAGGGCTGTACAAGGGCTAAATTGCAAGTAAGTCGCCAGGAGTTTCAAACAATGATCTCTTTCTGCTTGGTATGAGAGACACTGCTGTTTTGGTGAGAGAATATTAATGAATATGAACCATGAGAACCAACGAACATATTTCTTTGATTTGCTGTCATAAATGTATGTTTGTGTATGCATGCATGTGTGTATGTGTGTGAGTATAGTGCATGTATATAGTATGTATGTAGCGTGTGTGTGTTTGTGTATTTTAAATGTATATCACGTCTTTCTAGCGCGCACACACACAAATACTGGCAGACATACATAGACCACACACTGTTCAGTTTATAAGAAAAATGGGATATAAAAGCTTTATATATTTTTCTCTTTTATTATTTTACTGGTTTCAGTCATTGAACAGCAGCCATGCTGTAGCAACACCTTCAAGGATTTTAACCATTTCTGTCATCCCAGTACTTATTCCTGATGCATACTTATGCGTACCTTTCCTTCATTGGACACTAAACTCCGCTTGCGAAGACTTTTTGAGGCAAGTGAAATTGAAATCGAACTAAATTCGACGACTGGCACCCATGCCAACGTCGTCTCCTTCACTGGACACGAGACTCAGCTTGCGAAGACTTATTGGGGCAAGCGAAAGCGAAATTGGGATGGCACCTGTGCCCAGCGCCGCCTTCTTGGCACTTGTGCCCGTGGCATGTGTAATGGACTTTCGAGCGAGATCATTGCCAGTGCCCCTGGACTGGCTCTTGTGCGGGTGGCACATGAAATACACCATTTTTAGCGTGGCCGTTGCCAGTACTGCCTGACTGGCCTTCGTGCGGGTGACACATAAAAGCACCCACTACACTCTCTGAGTGGTTGGTGTTAGGAAGGGCATCCAGCTGTAGAAACTCTGCCAAATCGGATTGGAGCCTGGTGTAGCCAACTGGTTTCACCAGTCCTCAGTCAAATCGTCCAACCCATGCTAGCATGGAAAGCGGACGTTAAACGATGATGATGATGATGATTCTATTGAATGGTTATCATTTTGTCATAACCTCACAATGTTTTATTGACCAATGCCATGTCAAATGCATAAACACACACAAAATCACACACATAAACACACATAATCAAAAACTAAATTGTACATTTACTAAAAACATCTTACATTAAATCATGTAGTCATAGGTAATGCTATACCTGAAAAGATGACAGGGTCCTGAGACCAGTCACAGATGACCTAGGGCTAAACAACCACCAGACAAAGAAGCTGATAGAGAGATTATATGGTTGTAAACAAATCTTCCTCAAATTATACTTTATTATCTTAAAGAAGGAGAGGTACATTGGACGATGTCACCCTAGATACAAACTATGCCTGAGCAAAAGATGAGGTGGTCATTAATGGAAAACATTTGGTGGTATTTCGTTTTTGAACTTGGTTTGCAAGATTCTTTATGTGAGTTCGTATGTTGAAGCATATTCTGTTGTGTCTGGGAAGAGTCATTCTCTTTTGGTGCCCTATAATTTAATATACTCACTGGTAAAATTTCCACTTATTTCTTTTCTATTTTTCTAAACTTTTCGTTGCGTCTTGCAACCTTTTCAATAGTCGTTTTGAAAAGTTTGCAAGACGCAACGAAAATTTAAGAAAAATAAAAAAAAAGAACTAAGTGGAAATTTTACTGGTGAGTGTGTTAAATTATAAGGCACCAAAACAGAATGACTCTCCCCAGACACAACAGAATTTGGTGGTATCTTATTTTTATTAAACATACAGGTGGAAGTTACTGTCAACCACTTCCTTATAAGACAATAAGCATTGGATGATCCTTCAATTTACTGTTTTAAATTGTTTTTATATATAACTATAAACACACACACACACACACACACACACACACACACACACACACACACACA
>NC_068983.1:30674048-30680770 GCF_001194135.2 Octopus bimaculoides
ATATATATATATATATATATAATAAATAATATATAATATATATATATATATATATATATATATATATATATATACATGCATGTATGGGTACAGGGTGTCACCAACTGTGCAAATAGCATGAAATACATAAATAACGAGAAAAAATGGAAAACAGGACAATTAGACATAGAGAGAGGACCCTTCATCAGTTGTCAGCTATCTATCTACTCCTCATTTCATATATATATATTATATAAATTCGTGAGCAATCACAATTCAATGCATTTCTACATGGTTATGCTTCAAACTAGTTTGGGATGATATTTTCATATTCCTTCTTTTTATGATGAAGCTTGTAGATAATAACTCAAGCTGCACATGTTTATACACACATACACACACACACACACACACACACACACATATATATATATGAAATGCACATACGTTTTTACATGATTTTTCACTTTAAATAAATCATCTTTAGAGATGTAATATGGTGTAATATTTATATGTTTATCATCATACTTGTACTCACTCTTCTTTCAGTCTCTCTCTCACTCTCTCTCTCTCTCTCTTTCTCTATCATTTTGGTTTTCACTTTCTCTCTTCTATTTAGCCTCTCAGTCATGCCTTCAATGTATAAAGACAACGTAGAAATAGGCAAGACACTTCACTCAGTCTTACACAAGGCAAGGTAACTTCTTTTGCGTCAGTATTAATGAGAAATGTATCTGATACACTCTATGAAATATATAATAAATGAATGAGACAACATAAGGTAAACAAACTCAAGTCTTGTTGATGATATGTCAACCTCTGTAGTGCTGGTAGCATATTAAAATACACTCAGTGTCCCATGTAAACTGGTTGGATTTATAGATGGTATCCTACCACAGAAACCATGTAAAAAATGAATGTATATGTGAGATGTTGTTCTCTTACCTGTCCAACCCTTGACCTCATCATGGTGAGAAGGTTAAACAAATGTTAGAGCTATGCCATCAAGGATTTCAAGTTCCTGGTAGAGCCACCCAAGGTGGACAGATCTGACACTGGCATTGCTAGGGCTGCAACCTGGCTAACTGGAGGACAATGGGGAATTCAAGGCAGCATCTGTTCCAGAATCCAGCGGCTTCCTGGTGGTACTGAATCGCATCTACAGGCATCCTGCAGCAAGAAGGCATAACACAAGGACAACCTGCCATTGGTCATTTGTGGTGGTTTATGAATACAGACAGGAACTGTTTCCATGGATGCTGATCAAGCCTTGAAACACCCATGAACTCATAATAGGAGTCGGCGTAACCCATTCTGGGTGAATGCCGTTACAAGACAAGAATAAGACTAGGGTGGTAATTAACTCTAAGTATGAACTGACTGAGATTGTGAAGACCTGTTCAACTTAAGCTTGCATGGGAAGGAGATGATGACATTGCAGATTTGAAACTGATTCACCAAATTACCGAGTTAAAGTCATGGCTTAGTCATAACTAGTTCATGTGATTGGTTGATTAACTGACCAATCAGTATCAAGCCATCATGTGATGCTACCTTCTACAATCTTTTAGAATGTCTCCTAATGAGGCTTATAAATAGATGAGGTTTTGTTCTAAATTTCAGAATATTGGAAATCACAGCCATGGAAACCTTATTCTCATTTTTGAACACTCAGCAGTTGTTTTAACAACTTATTTTTCAACCAAGCTGACAGCAGTTACAGCTTTGCAGTCATGAATTTAGCATATTTATCCAGCTGTGACAGCATATTCACAGAGCCTTACTAACCAACAATTTTGTCATAACTACAGAATTGTCTTTTCCAATTATTAATTGAAGACCAGCATGGAAACTTTTTTTTGTGCAGTGAATAAAGATTCTGTTTATTGTTCACAAGAATTGTGCATCACTTATAAGCAACCAGAGAACACCTCAACCACCAGAAACTCCATATATCATCCTTTGTGACTATGGTATGGATTTCATAATTTTATGCATGAGTACACACACACACACACACACACACACACACACAGAGAAATTTAGGGCAAATACTTGTATGCTGAGGTTGCAGCTGTACTCCATTTCCTCAGCAAACAGTGAACCCAACTTTTCAGGTATTTTAGCTCTTTCCTTCATGACACCAGAGCTGCCTGGACCCACTCACCAATGTAGGATACAAAACTCCCACACAACCAGCATGAACTTTGTTGAGTCAGATTTTGTGACTCTGGGCCAGATGTTTCTATCATCCTCATGGTTCATTCTTGCATCACACATCCTCTCTCAAGCATATATGTCTATATGCGGCGAGCTGGCAGAATCGTTAGCATGCCAGGCGAAATGCTTAGTGGTATTTCGTCTGCTGCTATGTTCAAATTCTGCCGAGGCCGACTTTGCTTTCATCCTTTCAGGGTCGATTAAATAAGTACCAGTTACACACTGAGGTCGATGTAATTGACTTAATCCCTTTGTCTGTCCTTGTTTGTCCCTTCTATGTTTACCCCCTTGTGGGCAATAAAGAATTGTATATGTCTATATGCACGCAGATACACTCACACAGGCATATAAAGAAAGATATTAATCAAGCATATTCATATAACTATGAGTATGTATATGTATATATTTCTATGGTGTTTTTTTAGAAACCTGTAACCTTATCATATCTGACACAAAATACCCGAACTTTATTTATTTCCAAATGTTTTGAAATTATCCAGAAACAAAACATAGAAACAATGTTGACCAAAGTGAAAGGTCATGAGTTGAAGCTTTCTTAATTTGCACAGCATAACTAAGAAACCAGTTAAAAACAAAACATATATCCATATAAGCCAATGAAAATGCTCCTAGTGGTCACTCATTCTGCTAGAAATAATAATAAAATTTTTCTCAAATTGGCTTTTACTGTCTTTGCAAATGAATAAATGAATAAATAAGCAAATGAATAAATAAATGAATACAAAGAAGAATGCTGGATAATATAGTTCAAGTTGCTCAAGATATACAATAATAATTTTTGGAATGTCTTTGGTTATAGGTTTTCTTCAAATAATACTGACATGGGATTAAATATCACCAACCATAATATCATTGGACCATTGGATGTGATATGATTGGATGGTGTGAATTCAGGGGAAAAAGTATTGCAACTTGATAACTAAGATTGCTCCTGGTAGATTTAACCTAAGGAAGACATGGAAAGGGCAGGGCGGAGTTAGATATGAAAATATAGGACCTCACAGAAAGGAAGATATATACAGAAAGGCGCAGGAGTGGCTGTGTGGTAAGTAGCTTGCTTACCAACCACATGGTTCTGGGTTCAGTCCCACTGCGTGGCACCTTGGGCAAGTGTCTTCTACTATAGCCTCAGGCCGACCAAAGCCTTGTGAGTGGATTTGGTAGACGGAAACTGAAAGAAGCCCGTCGTATATATGTATATATAATGTATGTGTGTGTATATGTTTGTGTGTTTACGTCCCTTCCCTGTAACTTAGTGGTTCGGCAAAAAGAGACCGATAGAATAAGTACTAGGCTTCCAAAGAATAAGTCCTGGGGTCGATTTGCTCGACTAAAGTCGGTGCCCCAGCATGGCCGCAGTCAAATGACTGAAACAAGTAAAAGAGTAAAAGAGTACATGATTGAGACAGATGAAAAGTTACTGATTTCCTCAACGCATGAATGTTTGGAAAAATAGTTGCTAAAAAGAAAAGGATGAAAAAGATGGAAAGAGATCAAGCAGAATCTTCAGTATGGAGTCTGTCTAGGATACAGAAACACTGAAGATGAAATAGGAATGGAGACAGGTGTATTAAGTGGGTTTAGTTGGGAGAGGAGCCAACTCCCCTGGTGTTTTTGTAAACATTGCTTGTTTTTGTAGCTAGAAGTTTTGGTCTGGAGATGGAAATCCATCTCCATTAACTAAAATATAAATAGAATGGTTATGTGTGTGTGTGTGTGTCACTAAAGTGAACAAGGGCACTAATCAGCACCAATATTGCTAGAAATAAGAGTCAAAACGACTCAATAGCAAACAAAAGCACTATTTTAATGAGCTGACTAGGGAGACAAGCTTCCTATGGTTGCAGATACAGCTAGATCAACAATGATTTTGTGTTCTGAGGCTTAATGCATCTTAACACTCATCAATGGCTCGCACTGTGCCTAGGGTTAAACTCATCTTACCTTGGCAGCTTTCCGTTGAGATCATACACTGATTTCAAAAATGGCAAAAGTGAAAATTATAAATGATTTGGGTGGCTAATTTGCAATTTTACAACCGAAAAGCAAAAATATATGCGTCACTTAAGATAGAGCTTTTGTTGGCTATTGAGTTGTTTTGACTCTTATTTCTAGCAATACTGGTGCTGATTAGTGCCCTTGTTCACTTTAGTGATGTATATATTTTTGCCTATAAGTTGTAAAATTGTGAATTAGCCACCCATATATATATATATATATATATATATATATATATATATGTATATCTGTCTGTCTGTCTGTCTGTCTATCTATGTATGTATCTATCTATATATGTATATAGATGCAAGAGTGGTAAGAGCTTGCTTCTAAACTGCATGGTTCCAGATTCAGTCCCACTGCATAGCACCTTCGGCAAGTGTCTTCTATTATAGCTTTGGGCTGACCAAAGCTTTGTGAGTGGATTTGGTAGATGGAAACTGAAAGAGGCCCATCATGTGTGTGTGTGTGGGTTTGTGTATGTGTGTGCGTGTATGTTTTTGCATCTGTGTTTATCCCCCCACCATTGCTTGACAATCGCTGTTGGTGTGTTTATGTCCCCGTGACTTAGAGGTTCGGCAAATAATAATGATGATGATGATGATGACACTGATGATAATGATGATGATGATGATGGATGATGCTGACACTGATGATAGATGATAGGGATGATGAGGATCTTAATGATGTCTAATGTAAGGCTATAATTTTTAACTGTAGCTTATCAGATTGATTTTATCTTGGTATTTGATTGCTACATATTTCATTGCACCCTCTCCCTCTTCCATCCTAATGGATGAAAGATAAAGATGACCCAGGTAAAATTTGAATTCTGAATATAAAAGGCTGTAATTAAATATAAGGTATTTATAGCCTGGCACTCTACCATTTCTGTCACCTATTATTCTGTTTAATTGCTGAAATTTTTATCAGTTTACAGTTATTAAACTGACGTCTCCCCATGGGATCTGCTAAAGTGGAGATAACTACCCCTTCTCCTCTCCTTGACATCACTACAGCTAATCACTCACTGATTGATGATGTTTCTGATGAAGAAACTGCTGTGCTACTTGTCTCTGTTTAGCACACTTGTGTGAGATAAATAATTTATCAAATATAACAACATGCTTTGCCAAGAGGTTCAAGGAAGATAACATATTTAGTATAGTGTGGATGTGTGGAATGCATAAAGATGAGAGAGCAATTGCCACACAATACTGAACTGAGGCTGCAATTATACGACTTCAATTTTTTTTCTGGCTGTGTGGTAAGTAGCTTGGTTACCAGCCACATGGTTCTGGGTTCAGTCCCACTGCGTGGCACCTTGGGCAAGTGTCTTCTACTATAGACTCGGGCCGATCAAAGCCTTCTGAGTGGATTTGGTAGACAGAAACTGAAAGAAGCCCGTCATATATATGTATATATATATATATATATATATATATGATATATATATGTGTGTGTGTGTTTGTGTGTCTGTGTTTGTCCCCCCAACATCGCTTGACAACCGATGCTGGTGTGTTTACGTCCCCGTAACTTAGCGGTTTGGCAAAAAGAGACCACTAGAATAAGTACTAGGTTTACAAAGAATAAGACCTGGGGTCGATTTTCTCGACTAAAGGCGGTGCTCCAGCATGGCCGCAGTCAAATGAATGAAACAAGTAAAGAGTGTAGGCGCCACACAGCCACGCCTGTGTAGGCACAGGCATGGCTGTGCGGTAAGAAGCTTGCTTTCCAACCACATGGTTCTGGGTTCAGTCTCGCAGCATGTCACCTTGTGAGTGGATTTGTTCATATGTGTGTTTGTGTGTGTGTGTGAGTGTGTATTTATGTGAGAGTGTGTGTGTGTGTTTGTATGAGTGTGTGTGTGCATGTGTGTGTGAATGTGTATCTCCTGTCAAAATTGCTGGCCTTGTACCTGAATAAGAAATAATAATTATTATGGCTGTTTAGGTGCTGATATGGCTGTGAGGTTAAAGAACTTGCTTTGCAACCTTTTTGTTTTAGGTCCAGTCTCACTGTATTGCATATTGAACAAGTGTCTTCTATAAGAGCTCCAGACCATCCAGTACCTTGTGAGTAAATTAGATGACGGGATATTGTGTGGAAGCCCACTGTGTGTGTATGTATGTCTGTTTGAGTGTTTGTCTGTATGTATGCATGTGTGTGTATATATATATATATAATATAATATAATATAACAGGATTCAGTTGAGTAAGGTACTTAAAAGGTGAGACAGTTAGGTTGAATTCTGTGGTAAAGCACCTGTTATGGAATCAACAAATATGTATGTGCCATGGATTTTGAAATTCTAAAATTCTTGTAGTCATCTGATGAAAATATTTTTTTTTTTGTTTTATAATGATATAATTTACTCATTGATCAATTAAAAATTTGTTAGAAACAGCTGAAATGAATTGATACCTATCCATCAATCGTTATCTTGTCCAACCCATGCTAACATGGAAAGCAGACGTTAAACGATGATATATATATATATATA
>NC_068983.1:30681064-30683564 GCF_001194135.2 Octopus bimaculoides
TATATATATATATATATATATCAGTTGGTAAAGAATAAATGATTACTGATTTTATACTAAGCTGACACTTTTGTATTGTGAAACCATCCAAACACACACATACACACATACACAGGAACTTGAATGGTACATCAGTGTTCACAAGTGAGCCAACAGACCTGTCACAATATGGACTTTCAGAGTGAATGATGAGTCTCAGACTTGTAGGTGTCAATTTCAGTTTGCTAGTCAACCTAACACAAGCTGGAAATAGATGGATACACGGACATAAAGAGCAAGGAATAATAATAATAATAATAATAATAATGATAATAATAATAATAATAATAACGGTTTGAAATTTCGGCACAAGGTGAGCAGTTTTTGAGGGAAGGGGTAAGTCAATTATATTGACCCCAGTACTTGACTACTACTTATCTTATTGATCCCAGGAAGATGAAAGGCAACATCAGCCTTAATGGAATTTGAACTCAAGATATAAGAATGGATTAAAAAAAAACTGCCAAACATTTTGTCTGGTATGCTAACAGTTCTGCCAGTTCACCACCTTAATAATAATAATAATAATAATAATAATAATAATAATAATAATAATAATAATAATAATAATAATAATAATAGTAGTAGTGGTAGTAGTAGTAGTAGTAGTAGTAGTAGTAGTAGTAGTAGTAGTAGTAGTAGTAGTAATAATAATAATAATAATAATAATAATAATAATAATAATAATCCTTTCTATTATAGGAACAAGGCCTGAAATTTGGGGAAGTGGGTTGGTCAATTACATCAACCCCAGGACTCAACTCATTGTAATTTGAACTCAGAATGTAAAGACAGGTGAGATGGTGCTAAGCATTTTGCCCTGTGTGCTAACGATACTACCAGTTCACTACCTTAATAATAATGACGATAATGATGATGATGTTTTCTGATTTAGGCACAAGGCCACAAATTGTAAGGGGAGGAAGTCAATTGGTACCACTGACCCCCACTTGCCTAATACTTTATTGTAATGACCCTGAAAGAATGAAAGGTGAAACTGACCATGGTAAGAATTAAACCCAAAATAAAAAGAGTCATAGCAAACAACATAAATAATTTTTTTCCAACAATCTAATGATTCTATCAACTTACTATATTGATAATCCCTTCTATCAAAGACACCAGGCCTCAAATTTGGGGGCAAGGGGATAGTTGATTACATCAACCCCAGTGTTTCACTGGTACTAATAATAAATAGCAATTTCTTATATTTTTCATGAGGGGCATTGCAAAAACAACTTTGGGGTTTTCACAGAATTAAAGAAAGAAAACTAAAAGCAAGCCTAGAAAACAAGACTAAAAAAAAGGAATAGACAAATATGTCCTAATATGGGGACTTATCACATTAGAACGAGCAAGGAATCCTACATATTTAGGATTACCCTAACTCTTAAGGGCAAGTATCTTTTCCTGGCTGTGCTCTACAATTTACAGGAATATGTTGAGAGGACACTCATTCTACTGAGCCATTGTCACCACCTTCTTCCACCTTTGAGCAAATTCATAGGAGAACATCATGTTGCTCTTCAACCTTATCTTCATCTTTTAGATGACGAGGGCTTAACTAATGAGGAAAGTGTTTGTCTTTAGTCTTTAGTTCTTTCAACCTTATTTTACTGTACAACCTTCCACATTCTAAGCAAATGCCACACGTAACCTAGACACTTCATGCCAAATCTGCACTGACTTAATGAACAGAAACCTTGGAAAAAAGTTTTCAGTGGGTCTCTTCAACAACAAAAGATACAATCACTGTGTATATATATATCAACAAAACATTATCAGAATAGTAGAGTTTGGAGGAAGGTTGGAGAGTTACAGAATCAGCTGTTTGAAGTTCAGCATCAAGTCCTTGTAGTCATTATTGGTTTAAGTTGCCATGTCATATTCAAGTGTTGGACCAATGCTTTTCCTCAAGGTTATAATAATGATAATATTAATAATAATAATCATCATCATCCTCGTCATTTAACGTCCGCTTTCCATGCTAGCATGGGTTGGATGATTTGACTGAGGACTGGTGAAACCGGATGGCAACACCAGGCTCCAATCTGATTTGGCAGAGTTTCTACAGCTGGATGCCCTTCCTAACGCCAACCACTCAGAGAGTGTAGTGCGTGCTTTTACGTGTCACCCACACGAAGGCCAGTCAGGCAGTACTGGCAACGGCCAATGATGATGATGATGATGATGATGGGGGAAGTCAATTGATGCACTGACCACTACTTGCCTGGTATTTTATTTCATAGTCAACACAGCAAACTACCAAGAGGTCTTTGTGCACTTTATGCTTTCATGAGTCAACAAACTATTTGGTGATGCAAAACTTCTGTTCCAGTAAGGTTTGACATCTGCACACAGTGGCAAAACAACCACTGCCTGGTTTGCTTTTCATCACTCCAGTGTGCTCTCTTGACCAGTTAACTCAGCTGACTTGAAACTGGTAGAGAATTAATAAACT
>NC_068983.1:30688564-30691810 GCF_001194135.2 Octopus bimaculoides
ATGAATTGGACCCCAAAGACTATCCAAATTGCTCTGGCATCAAAAGGCCCCAATTTTGATGCAATTGTAACAAAAATGAAACATCATTTCTCCAAAACCTGAAGTGAAAAAGTTTCTAGAAAAATCCTTTTTTTTTAATGAGGATATTAATTTATTTTATCACATTTGTTTTATACTTTTTATATTTATAATTATATTCTCTATATAAATAGATTCAATAAACCTTCTGAATTCAAAGAATATATGATTTTCTTCCTTTTAAATCAAGGGGGAAATGTCAGCATAAATAAATATATTTTGGGCTAATTGGTTAAAAATGTTCCCTGACCCTTGCTCTATAGGAGTAGGTAAAGGACCTATATCAGTGGTTCTCAGTCGGGGTCCATATAAAATTTTATTGTTAAAATTTATGTGTAATAAACTGGTTATATTTCTACAACACAAAATATTTAAACATTTTTAAATACAATTCCTAATAATACTTAACCATAAAAATATAACAGGAATTTTTAAACATCAAATGGCCTTGAGAATCCCTCCACTTGAGTAAAATAGGAATCAATAGGGTCCATAGGGAAAAAATGGTTGAGAACCACTGATCTATATTATAGAATTGCAAAGTCACATGTTAAACCTTTGTGGTATTTGCTTCTATCACAGAAGCAGTATTCAGAGTATGTGCTCAATGTAAAGACACAATTGTATTTGACTCAAACTGGGCCTCATAATTCAGCCAATGAAATCATTTCCTATCCTTCTCTGCATTAAGCTCATACATAAGTTCATGCATAGATCATACATTAGACATAGCTAGAACAGTGTTCTCTTAATACATCATTGTAATTTTATCACCTGGTAATTTCATCACAAGTCAATACATCATCAGTAAGTTCATTGTCATGCTATGTACACATCAGTAAATTCATCATCATGCTTTTTATCCCCCAGAGTATAAACATAAATATTTCTATTTGTAGAGTAAATACGTTATATTTAATCATCATACAAATGGACATACATGTGTGTCCTGGAAATACAAATGCTCTTGTATATATTATTAAATAAACTCAGAATACAATTCACAAGTATGTAGAAACACTACCACTGACAATACATGCCCCACTGATTTAATGTCATCAAAATCAACTCTGGCAGTGTATCAAAGACATAATTAAGAATGTGTGTGTGTATGTGTGTAAACTAGTGATTAGCCTGTTGGGAGTCTATGACCAACAATGCAATTGTTCACAAAATGCAAGTTATAATATAAAAGTAGGCATAAGAATAACTACCTGACAGTAATTTGTTCCTCTGTTTTAATTTAATTCCTTGACATGTCTGAATATTATCCATACTGAAGCATTCTATGCATTACTCTGATTTTTGCCATTCACTGTTTGGCTGTCCTCATTTTATGTCTAGTGCCAACAAGGTTGGATATTGTATATTTAACTACAAACTATTATACAAAATTCATGTAAGTATAATGTATTCCACACTCAAGCCCCGTCATTTTTGACATGTATTACACTTGTTATAAAATAAGGTTACATTGTTGGAAGCTGGTGAGCTGGCAGAAATGTTAGTACACCGGGCGAAACGCTCAGTAGTATTTCGCCTGTTTTTACATTCTGAGTTCAAATTCTGCCGAGGTTGACTTTGCCTTTCATCCTTTTGGGGTTGATAAATTAAGTACCAGTTGCGTACTGGGGTTAATCTAATTGACTAGCCCCCTCCCCCGAAATATTGGGCCTTGTGCCTAGAGTAGAAAAGGTTACATTGTTGGTGCAATTGAAGCCCACAGTTGGACATGAAGACAGAACCGCAAAGAAACAAAATTTATTGACTTACAGAGCCAGTAACAATGGTGATATTGAAACTGGTATCAAAACCATTGAAATGGCAAAACTGCAGCAGTATTCTAGAGAATTTGTGTTATCTGGTCTGCCAACACTGTCAACCTTCACACAAAGATCCAACACTCCAGAGTGTGTCCACAAAATCTGGGTACATGGGGATTAACACATACTTTAAGAAATTATTGTTTCTTATATTCAATTGTTTATATTATGATTTTATTTACTTCATGTACCCACATGGGATTAACACATACTTTAAGAAACTATTATTTCTTATATTTAATCGTTATGTTATGATTTTATTTACTCCGTGTACCCAGACCTTGTGGAGACCCTGTATAACAGCATAGTTCTACCAACAGTTCTCTATGTCAGTAAAATGTGGAAGAGCACCAAAGACGTTTGAGAAAGATTTTGAGAACATACAGGTAACATCACTAATGAAAGACATTCTAAAGAGAGCTAAGTGAAGATCAGGCAGTGAAATCATCACATAATAAATATTAAACTAGCAGATCACATAATTCAGGCTACCTGAAGAATACTATTCTAAAACAGCTTCCAAATGGATACCACCAGAAAGGAAAAGAAAGATAGGAAGACCAAAATCTACATGGTGCAGGACATTCATAATCCACATGAAAGAGGCCAATAATGTGGCCAAATGCAGAGAAAATTGCAGTCAATGGAAACAAGAGGTGTCACCTTGCTGTCCAATTTGTTTGAGAGCATAAGAAGAAATGAACTAAATACCACTTAGATCAGTGAGCTTTTCAATTCTATAGTATATACCTTGACAAATTGCTAGATTGGGCTGTTAGGAGTATCTTGGTCAGAGACACAAAGCAGTGAACTCAGCTTAAAGATCCATTAAAATCTGAGATAAAACAAAATGAATGATGACTGTGGAAAAATATATTAAAAATATTTTTGATTTTGAGAATTTTACATGCTTTTAGCTCTGATTATTGCCTGTAAAAGACCTCCAGGGATTTTGGAAAACAGAATATGTTAAATATATATTGTTAGTTACAGAAAATGTTTCTTGTATTCTCTAATGACTTTTAAGTATGATTTTTTTAAGATAGAGCAATGGAAGGAAGGTAAACAGTAGAAGAACTGTAACAGGGGAGAAATGGTTGTGAAAAGTATAGATTACGAAAAACATATGCATGCACTGAGGAGAAAACTTGGCAAGATTAAGTATATCAGCTTTCATTTAGTTTTTATAATGATCTTAAGTTGTCAAGTTTACTTTATACACACATGAATACATATACTTAAGAAAAATTATGCATGTATATGTATACATAAACATATAAGTACATATACATACATACACAGAAGTATATATATACATATATATGCGTGCCTCTATCTGTCTCTT
>NC_068983.1:30692046-30693785 GCF_001194135.2 Octopus bimaculoides
CAAAGGGAGGAGAAAAAATGAATTGGGTATAAAACCAGCAATAAATTACTAGCGATGTGTTTTTGCCTGTTGTTTAATTGTTGTTTTTTCTTTCTTTTTTTTCTATTATTCTTTCTCTCCACACTGCCTCCCACCGTCCTTCTCCTTCCACAAATGAAACAGCAATCATAGAATTATCTAGAATATAACTGCTGAGTGTGAAGGAAGAAGTAGTTATGTAACATCCTGCTGTCCAGTGCTATATTCATTTGTATCTGTTGTTGCAATCTTTCTAATTTATTCTTTGCATTGAAGAATTTCAAATTCAGTATCTTCATGTGGAAATTACAATAATTTTTACATCATAAAACTACACAGATTTTAAAATCAGTTCCATGAGGTGGTGCTTTGAGCTAGTCTCTTTTACCTTGTACACATGTTGACTGAGGTCTTGCGAGCAAAATTTGGCAAACACTAAGTGTGCAGAGGTCTGTCAAAAGCACCGCTAATCCTGTTTTTAGGTGATAGAAACAATCTCAGTCATAAATATTTAGGCCTTTGATATTGTTAGCCTAATCCACTCTGCTGCAAGCATTTAGATCATATATAAATACCTGCAACAGAGTGGGCAGTTCCCTTCCTCTTCTAATTAAGCCATTAAAATGTTTAAAAAAATATGTTATCATCATCCTCATCCTCATCAGCTGCTGCAGCAGTAAAGGATAATGATGCTGCTGATGATGATGCTGATGATGATGTTGATGTTTACATGTTGCTCTTAGAATGAAAGGCAATAAGATGTTTTGTTTATTCACCTATCACTGTGATTTGAGGCCAGTTTAAGAGCTTTCAGTTAGAAGCCTCACCTATCAGTTATTGTTTCACTTATAAACGGCTTCCATCCACTAGTGAAAAGCAGCATATATAAGAGTGTACGAACACATATATAGACAAAGTGCATGTGCAAACACATGCGTATATACTCACTGATATATATACATTGTGTGTGCGTGTGTGTGTGTGTGTGTGTGTGTAAATAACCATTTGTATTCTGGTTAAAGAATAAGCATGCCATATTGCTATATATGGCATGAAGTGAAAGAAAGGATAGATATCAGAAGGAATATCCATCTGTTAAATACTGCCACAAAATGTCCTTTCCAACCCACACCATCATTGAGAAGTGGGATTAAAAGAATGATGATGGTGCGTAGAACAAATCAACTCCAATGTTTGTTTTTGCTAAATCTGGGACTTATTCTATCAGCCTCTTTTTTTTGCCTGATGGTTAAGTTACAGGATGTAAGTAAACCAATACTGGTTGTTAAGTGGTGGTGAGAAACATATATATAGGCACAGGAATGGCTGTGTGGTAAGATGCTTGCTTCCCAACCACATGGTTCCAGGTTCAGTCCCATTGCATGGCACCTTGGGTAAGTATCTTCTGCTATAGCCTCGAGCTGACCAAGGCCTTGTGAGTGGATTTGGTTGGCAGAAACTGAAAGAAACCCATTGTGTATATATATATATATATATATATATATTACATCACACATTCTGATTGAATCTTTGCATCAACATGTACCTCCTTGCAACAATGTAGCCTTTAATCTAATCAAGATATCCTTGGCCTGATAATCAAGATAACCTTTCTAAGGTTCCACTCACTATGAAACATATGTAGCTGGATTTCCCATACTCCATTATATATATATATGTTTATATATAACGATGACCACTATATATATATATATATATAT
>NC_068983.1:30693993-30694892 GCF_001194135.2 Octopus bimaculoides
ATATATATATATATATATACACACACACACAACTAGTTTCTTTCAGTTTCCATTTACCAAATTCACTCACAAAGCTTTGGTTGGCCTGAGGCTATCATAAAAGACACTTGCCCAAGTTGCCAAGTGGTGGGACTGAAGCTAGAGCTATGAGGTTGGGAAGCAAATTTCTTACCACATAAACATGTTGTGCCTATATATAGAAATATAGATTCTTCCTCTTGTCCCTTCCCTATCTCTAAATTATCTTTCAGTCTCCCAGACATTCTTGCAACCACCATCCACCCATCCACACTTCCTGTTCTTCAGCCCTCACTCACTTCCACTGTTTTTATCTCATTCCAAGTTCATCCTCGCTGTTCCCACCCTTTCTTCTACAATGTGAGTAGATACATAACTCTTCTACAACAAGAATCCTGTTCTATTTCTGGTTCCTTCTCATACCCTGTAACTCTCATCCCCTACTTTAAAGCTGTTTCCAGCCTCTCTTCTCTTGTCCCACTCAGTTGCAAATGATCTTAGACTTGCAGCAAGCTGTATATACTATAAAGTGGTTGACATTAGACCTGTCAACTGTCCAACACATACCAGTATGGAACATGGATATTAAATGATGGTGATAATAATTATATATATATATATATATATATATATATAGGGAGAATTCACAAAAAAAAAACAAAAGACGAAGACAGGTGGTGTAGAAAACAAACAGATATATTAGTATAATGCTCAGGAACTGAAAAAGTCTTTAACGTTTCGAGCCTACGCTCTTCCACAGAAAGGAACACAGAAAGAAACAAGGAGAGAGAAAAAAAATGTGTGTAGTGGTTAGTGATCTATCATGATATATCTTCTTCTTCTTCTCTGCCAAGAATTCACAATGACCTCGAACCCACAAG
>NC_068983.1:30694902-30702914 GCF_001194135.2 Octopus bimaculoides
TATATATATATCATCATCATTCAATGTCCATTTTCCATGCTGGCATGGGTAGGACAGTTTGACCAGAGCTGGCAAGCTGGGGAGCTGCTCCAGGCTCCAATCTCATTTGGCATGGTTCTTATTGCTGGATGCGCTTCCTAACACCAACCACTTTACAGAGTGTGCTGGGTGTTTTTAAGTGGCACTACATGAGCACTTGAATGTGGCACTGGCACGAGTGTTTTTTACATGGCACGAGTGCTTTTTACATGGCACTCTTGCAGGCCAATCCTCTTCACCAGGGGGAGCTGCTTTAAAACTTCTGCTGTGAAGACCTGTACTCCATATTTTACAGATAAATTCCTCTATTTACGTAATATCGCAGTCTCATTCATTCTTTTGTTGTCATATTATTACTATTAATAATATAATATAATATAATATAATATAATATATATATATATATATATATATATATATATATATACATATACATATACATATATATATACATATGTGTGTGTGTCTAAGTGTTTCTGTTTGCTTCCACTACCACTTGAAAACTGGTGTTGGTTTGTTAACATCCCTGTAATTTAGCAGTTGAGCAAGATGAGACCAATAGAATAAGTAGCAGATTTAGAAAAACAAAAAAAAAATAAATAAATAAGGTACTGGAGTCAATTTATCTGACAGAACCCTTTATGGCAATACTTCAGTATAAGCTGCATTGTAACCTTAAAACTAAAACAAGTGAAGTATGAAAGAAGAAAATACTCATGTTTTCAGTTCTGTTTTCCTGTTTGTATCATCAAACTTATAATATCCACTATATATATTTAGCTACCATCTTAAACCAGTCACTTCCTCTAAGTGTGTGTGTGTGTGTGTTTGATATGATCCTATCAATATCAATTTGACCATATGAAATATGGTAACGTTCTTTCAATTATTAGTGGGGGGTTTTTGTTCCATTTTTTTTTATCTGATAATCCTAGGTTTAAAGAAACAAGTAAGATAACATACTACCATTTCTGTTATCCTTACAAGCATAAGTAACAGCAACAACGAATACACAACAATGACAATAAAAACATAGAAGTTACAAGATCTCCATGGGTGCAAATGTACCAAAGGAAACAAAAACCGAAATTACTGACCTCAACATTTCTGAAATCATTAATTCCTACCCTGAAATATGCACTTTCAATAAAATATCTACAGCCACATCTAAGAAATGAATTATGGTGACTTCTAAGTTACTGAACCATCTAAGAAACCAATTCCAAGTAGTATAGTAAAAAAAAAAAATGAAAGAATGAAAGAAGAATGATCAGACGCCACTATTTAACTGAAATAGATAAAGTAATAAAAACTTGATGTACCCTGAACTAAAACATCACATAACTGCTGATATAAACCAAAATATCTCGGGGTTTATGAGGAGATGTGTTGAAATAGTTATTTGACCTACTAGAAATAGTAGCTAAATATTATTCAAATAATAGGTGCAGGAGTGGCTGTGTGGTCAGTAGCTTGCTTACCAACCATATGGTTCCGAATTCATTCCCACTGCGTGGCATCTTGGGCAAGTGTCTTCTGCTATAGCCTCGGGCCGACCAAAGCCTTGTGAGTGAATTTGGTAGATGGAAACTGAAAGAAGACCATCGTATATATGTATGTCTATATATATGTGTGTGTGTGTATATGTTTGTGCGTCTGTGTTTGTCCCCCCAACATCGCTTGACAACCGATGGTGGTGTGTTTACGTCCCTGTAACTTAGCGGTTCGGCAAAGGAGACCGATAGAATAAGTACTAGGCTTACAAAGAATAAGTCCTGGGGTCAATTTGCTCGACTAAAGGTGGTGCTCCAGCATGGCCACAATCAAATGACTGAAACAAGTAAAAGAGTAAAAGAGTAATGCCCTAGTATTTAACAAGGAGAAAAAAAAGAAGACACATTGCATAAAGTAGTTCTAGTCTGCTGGGCGAGGGGTGGGTAAAGAAAGAAGCGGTCTGTGTTGGTCATGGCTGGAGCACTGTTATTCGTAGGTCTCTTTGATCAGGGTTGACTTGGAGCTGAACAATGATGACAACAATAAACATCACCTCTGTCACCACTGCTGCCACCAACACCACCCTGCTGTTACTGCTGTCCCACTACCAACATCATCATAAGTAGCATGACCACCATGACCACCACATTGAAAAAAAATAAAGCAAAAAGAGAAGAGGAATCCAACTTAAGGTCACAAAAGCTTTGTTAAAAAATGGTGTATACAGAATATACACCCACATAAACAGCACAAACTGTAGCTACATGCATCACATATGTTTAATATGATTTACCATAGCCTAACCACAACCTACATGTGTTGACATTATATAATGTAACTACATGTTTTACCATCAAATGATATGACCACAATATACACCACATGCTGTCATCAAATGATATAACCTTCCAACAAACCTTGAGGTACCATTTAATGATATAACCATACCACATATCACACAGTGTGCTAGTATTGGTTATAAGTACCAGTGTTTAACTGGTACTTAATTTAATTGTCCCCCAAAAAATGAAAGGTAAAGATGACATCAGTGGACTCAGAACATGAAGAGGGACAAAGAGCTGCCAAGCATTTTTCTTGGCACAGTAATGATTCTTATTTCTTTATTGTCCACAAGGGGCTAAACATCGAGGGGACAAACAAGGACAGACAAACAGATTAAGTCGATTATATCGACCCCAGTGAGTAACTGGTACTTATTTAATCAACCCTGAAAGGATGAAAGACAAAGTCGACCTTGGTGGAATTTGAACTCAGAACGTAGCGGCAGACGAAATACCGCTAAGAATTTTGCCTGGCGTGCTAACGATTCTGCCAGCCCACCGCACAGTAATGATTCTGCCAGCTTTCTGTGCTAATATCGACTTTAAATTTTGGTACAAGGTCATCAATTTGAGGGAGGGGGTAAGTTAATTACATTGACTTCAATGCCCAACTGGTATTTATTTTAATCGGCCCCAAGAGGACGAAAGCAAAGGATGGCCTTGGCAGAATTCTAAGTCAGAACTTGAAAATGGATGAAAAGCTGCTAAGCGTTTTGCCTGGCACAGTAACAATTCTGCCAGCTTGCTGTGCTAATATTGGTTTTAAATTTTGACACAAAGCCAACAATTTCAGGGTAGGGTTAACCCTTTCATATTTAAGCCAGCCATATCCAATCCAAATATTCTACATATTTTATATTCAAACTGGCCATATCTAGCCTCTCACATCTAACCTACAATGCCATTCTAAAAATAAGCAATCACATCATTGAAACCTCAAAGCTAAGAGATAACGCATGATTAATTCAAAACAATCTGAGTGAAAATGCATTACATTTGACAGAGTATTCTGAACCCTAAAGGTTTAAGTTGATTACATTGATCCCCAGTGCTCAACTGGTACTTATTTTATTGACCCCAAAAAGAGATGAAAGGCAAAGTCATCTCAGGCAGCATTTGAACTCAAACCATTAAGCATCATTTCCAGCACAGAAATGATTCTACCAGCTTGTTGCCTTATGCTGCACTAATATTAAATGGGATAATTCCACCAAACCACATGTTACCCTTAAATTATGTAACCACAACAGTATGATCAAGCAAATATCCACCTTCAAAGATTTCTGTATAGCTTTTGTCTTTTAGCAGTTTCAGTCATTGGCCTGTGGTCATGCTGGGGCAAAAAGGTGCACATTGGGATTAGACACTGTGGGAAAACCGCTGTAACTTTTTTATTTTTTCATTTTGCCGATTTTCGCTTTTGATAATGTGTTCTAAATATCACGGTCATGTGATTCCCCTTATAAATTTTTTTGACCCCCCCTCCCCAATTTAGCTGAACAAATCAATTCCAGTACCTTTTTTATATTCTGTTGGTCTCTTCTACTGAACTGCTAAGTTACAGGAATGTAAACAAACAAATACTAGTTGTCAAGCAGTAATTGGAGACAAAAACAAAGATAACACATTCATAGATGCACACATACATACAGAAGGCTACCTTCAGTTTCCATCTGCCAAATCTACTCACAAGGCTTTATTTGGCTTGAGGCTATAGCATAAAAAACACTTGTTCAAGATACCATGCAGTAAGACTGAACCTGGATCTATGTAAATGGGAGTGAACTTCTCAGCATGGAATTGTGCCTGCATCAATATAATTAACTATTGCAAAACCAGAGAGAAATAAAAACACACATGTTGTCCAACTTAATTAAGAAGTAGAAGAAGCTGGTGCAATAGGCAAAATTTCATCCACATTCAAATCTGAAGTTTCATTGTAAACTGATAAAACACACATATACACACCTGCGCGGGCACACACATACACGCGCACGGGCACACACACACACACACACACATGCTCACACACATAGCAAAATAAATTAAAAATCAATTTCTACTCTATATCAGGTTGTCACTTTGCTATCGATCACTGAAACCACAACCAGCTTCACCACCATGACCATCACCACCAAAAACCTCCACTTGTACATACATACATACATACAGGCATACGTACGTACATACATACATACATACATACATACATACATACATACATACATACATGCATACATACATACATATATACATACATACAATGAGACAAGCATACATACATGCACACACACACATATATATCTCACAAGAAGCTGAATGTCAAACAGGATTTAACTTTCTGAAACTGTTATTGTGAAGAATTATAGTTTGATGAAAACAATCTCAGTGTAAAAGTGACACTGAGGATATTAAGGTTGACAGTTTGGACATTTACATCATCGACCTAGTTGCTCTCTCGTGAATAGGGAGTATGGTGCTTTTGAAAATACAGAAAATCAGAAGGTCATTCTTCAATACAATGCTACACAATATCTTTAGCCTTTATTCTCTGTATTCTTCTTCTTCTTCTTCTCCTCATCTCACCCACATCTTTCCCACTCATTCTTTAATTTTTTTTAACAAATTAAATTTTAATCAATGTGAAAGACAAATCAATAACAACGTAGTAGCGTTGAGGATTAGTTGCTGTCATGACAACAGATGTTTCTCACTATCTTACATTCAGACTTGCTGTGGTTTGCTTTATAAACGATCGTGTATGTATATGTTATATAATATAAATTGGTGTGTCTGTATATCTAATATAGGTACTTGTGTATCTATCTCTTTTATAAATAGTTTTGTATAATATAAATCGTTGTGTATGTGTATTTTCTAAAAAATGTTAGAGTATACATATTTTCTAAAAATGGCTGCGTGTCTTCTATAAATAGTTATGTATGTCTATCTTATATTAATGGTTGTGAATGTATGCATTAGAAATATGATTGCATGTGTGAAGGTATCTCTGTTGGTTTCAACAATGAGTATTCAATTGTGCAATCAACTGAACTGCCTGTACACTGAATTAGCATCTAAATGGTTGAACATTCCACAGACACATGTATTCTTACAGTAATTCTTAAGGTGGAATCAGTATGACACAATGTGATAAGACTGGATGTTTAACTCTTTGGTGCTAAATCCTGCCATATCTGGCCCAAATTGTCTACCTGGTTTATGTTCAAACTGGTCACATCCATTCTCTCACACCTAATCTGCAATATCATTCTAAAAATAATCAATGCATCAGGCTAATTTCAAAGATATGAGATCATGCAAAATATTCAAAACGGTGTGAATAAATAAACATTGCACTTGACTGAATAATTTGAACGCTGAAAAGTTGATAAAAAATGCAAGCCATCCATATAGTTTCTGTCTACCCAATTTCACTTCCAAAGCCTGGGTGAGCTCCTTCACAAGGCCATGGTAAAATACTCCTGTCCAGGATGCCAAATTGAACTTGAGATCTCAAGATTGTAAAGTAAACTTCTTAACCATTAAGCAATGATGCATCCATTTATGTATGTTCTCTTCTGTTTTTAATTATTCAAATTCTTCCTTTGTGGATGGAGCTGGTTTCTAACAAAGATACAAAGCTCCATCGTTGGAATGTAGATAACAAAGGCAATGTCAGATTTTAAACTTGAGAAAAATTTTGCATATTTTTACTGTTCCACTTACAGATTGCATTTGTAATGTGTGAGTTAGTTTGTTGCTTTCTTTTTCTGAAAAACTTAGCTTATCCAGATTGTCACCAAGTGTACCAATTATTATTGGTATAAATATGAATTTAAAACCTGGATAGAGACGCTGGAAGTTTCAAAGCAGTTATCTATAGTTAAGTTCTTTCTCTTTGATTTTCAAAAAGATATTCACATCAGCAGAACAGCTGATCTGTATGGTTATCTCTATACTTGTTCTTGTCTGTCTGTCTGTCTGTCTGTCTGTATGTATGTATGCATGTATGTATGTGTGTATGTATGTACGTATGCATGTATGCATATATGTATGCATGCATGTGTGTATGCACGCATGTATGTACGTTTTGTCTTGTATGAATGGTTGTGTATGTATGTCTTTTATGGATGTGTGTATATATCTAATATTTATTCATTCATTCATCATTTAATTTTCATGCTTGGATAGTCAGACAGAATTTATTGAGGCAGATTTTCAGCACCTAGATGCCCTTGCTGTTGCCAACCTTTACCTGTTTCTAAGCAAAGTAATATTTCCCCATGGCCAAACATGTTTCCATGGAAGACTGGAAATGAACAACATTGCTTGTATAACAGTGAAGCTCATTTACAACCATCACATGATATCAAGACAAGAATACACACAAATACACACATCCATATTTATGTGTACATGACAGGTTTTTTCAGTTCCTGTCTACTAAATTCATTCACAAAGCCTTGGTTGGCCCAGAGCTATAGCAGAAGACATTTACCCAAGGTATCATGCTGTGAAACTGAACTTATGCTCCTTGACCACATAGCCATACCAGCATCTCATGTACTATAAATGGCTATTCATGTTCTATGTAGTATAAATGCTTATGTATGTATGTCCTATGTACCATAAATAGTTATGTATGTATGAATATCCTATGTAGAATAAGCAGTTGGGTGTGTATGTCATATGTGCTATAAATGGTTGTGTATGCATCTGAGTGTTAGTTGTGCATGTGTCTTGGAGTGTAGTGGTCTTTGAATAGAGGTAGTACTTTTGGTCTCTGGCAGCTATACATAGCAGGAATGGTCAGGTGGATAGGCATCATTGGTCCTCATTCAACTCCTAGTCTCTTACTCAATTGCTCCCAGCACCCCACCCCATTTCCCCACTTCAGCTAGTGAGCTAAACTGAGTGGGTGATGTTAACACTGAACCAGTAGGTAAAAAAGTTTGGGCAAAGCTTCTCAAAGAGTCACTAGCCAGGGTGGATGAATGTGCCCAGGTCAATGGTTTAGTGTTCGGGACCAAGACGTGTCTCAGGCAAAGGCATACGGTTGTGGCTAAGAGCCTGAAGAGGAATGGGTGTTGCCAAGTTAACTTGGCCATGATACATTCATGCTGATGACTAGCAGACCAGAACCCACACCAAATTTGTCATTGCCTGGGTTAGCATCAAAGATTGGATAGGCCTCAGTTTTACTGACTCATAGAGGCAGCAGGGGACTGACAGAAGAGACAAAATCTGGTTGTGATTTCAATTAATGTCCCAGTGACCACATGGTCAAGGAATAGGACGGAATGTATGTCTTATGTACTACAAATGGTCCTGTATGTATTTCATATGTATTATAAATGGTTCTGTATGTGTGTCTCATGTATATAAATAGTTGTGTATGTTTGTCTCATGTACTATAAATAGTCGTGTGTGTAAGTCTCTGCACTATAAATAGTTGTCTAAGTCTCATGCACTATAAATGTATGTCTTACTACAAATGCTTATGTATAAATGTATTGTAAAAGTAGTAGTAAATATACAAATGGATTTCCGTAAGTTATGACGATGAATATTCATTTGTTTAACCTCCTGAACAACCTGAAAGAAGCCCGTTGTATATATGTATATATGTATGTG
>NC_068983.1:30702924-30705092 GCF_001194135.2 Octopus bimaculoides
AAGCCCGTTGTATATATGTATATATGTATGTGTGTTTGTGTGTCTGTGTTTGTCCCCCCACCATCGCTTGACAACCGATGCTGATGTGTCTACGTCCCCATAACTTAGCGGTTCAACAAAAAGAGACCAATAGAATAAGTACTAGGCTTACAAAGAATAAGTCCTGAGGTCGATTTGCTCGACTAAAGGTGGTGCCCCAGCATGGCCGCAGTCAAATGACTGAAACAAGTAAAAGAGTAAAGAGAGAGGGAGTAACCTGCTCATTGAATTAACATGCAAGAAGTTAGATATTTCACACTTAAATGTCGTTTCTTGGGTAAACCAATGTGACAAAGCTGGATATTTAAACTACAGGTATGATTCATCTACTGAGATTCCACACAGTTTCTATCTACACAATTTCACTCACAAGGTTCAGCTCAACTTAAGGATATGCTAAATGGCACTTACCCACAGCAAGATTGAACCTGAAACCTTGTGATCGCAAAACAAACTTCTTAACCATTTAGCTATGAAGCATCCATTTGTGTATGTCTTGCGTAAATATTGGATATGTATGTCTTGAATAATGGTGTATATGTATGCTTTCAACAAATGGTTGTATCTGTATGTCTTCAAAAAATTACTGTTATGTATGTCTTGAATAAATGGATGTGTGTGTCTGTATGCCTTCAGCAATTTCTCTCTTATAGTTTTAGTTTTTTACAACATCCTTTCCCTACCACAACAGCTTCATTTTATTTTCTTTAGCATATATCGTGTGGTTTTTCACCATTACACAAATAGAAATATGGAACACATATGTTCACTCAAACAAATGCCACATATATGCACATACATGTACAAATGCCACACACATACAGACATACACAGATGCCAAAAAACACACACAGAGTCAATCATGTACACATGTACATATTTAAATGAATTTAAAAGTTTGATGGGGGGGGGGGGAGAATTGAAGACTCAAATTCTGTTACAAAGGATAATGATTACAATAAAAAAAGAAATGGGGGAAAAAATAAAGAAAATGGAAAAAAAATCAGCCAGGGAATCCAATATCAGTCTTCCAGGAAATCTTGCAGCCATCAATGATTCCACGAGTCAATTTAGAATTATATATACTTATGTCATTTGATTAATATTGCCATTATCAATTATCGAAAGATGAGGACCATTGTCATCAGAGAGGAAGAGAGAGAGGGGAAAGAAAGAAAGAAAGAAAGAAATAAAGAGGAGGGGGGAGGAGGAGGAGGAGGAGAAGAAGAAGAAGAAGAAGAAGAGAAAACTTCATTTAATAGAATTTTGATCACAGAAAATGGAAAGTTTATTTAACATTAATGCTTGCTTTGTGTAAAATAATAATACAATAAAAAAAAACCAAACAAAAGCATATAACGATTTCTTATATTGGTATAAAACCAGACACTTTTTTTTTTATTAGAAGAGGAATGGTCAAATTTTATTAAGCCCAGTAAATGACTGGTATTTCTTTTACCTCTTCTAAAAAAATGAAAGCAAAGGTTGAGCTTGGCAGGATTTGAACACAGAACATAAACTGTCAGAAGAAATAATCCAATGATTCCACCGATCTTGCACTATCTTATCCCTTTTGGTACCAACCAGGCTGAAACTACCACTGGCTCTGTAATACAAATGTGTTGTTTTCATAAGTTTTGAATTAAAATCTTCCACCAAACCTTAGTCATAATTTATGTTCCTAACACTAGCTTAATGATAACTAAGTTATTTTACTAAATTCTTTGTTACATTTAAAATTAATTGAAAGAAACACAGAGTATCTCAACAGAAATATGGTAACAAAAGGGTTAACAACAGCATCAACAACAACAACATTTCTTTCAAATTTTGGCACAAGGCCAGCAATCTTAGAGGGGAGGGATACGTCAATTACATTGACTCCTGTGCACAACTTGTACTTATTCTATTGACCCTGAAAGGGTAAGAGGTAATGTTGACCTTGGCAGTGTTAAACTCAGAGTGCAAAGAGCTGGAAGAAATGCTATTAAGAATTTTGTCCAGCATGCTAACAATTCTGCCTGCTTGCCACTTTAATAATAATAATAATAATAATAATAATAATAATAATAATAATAATAATGATATAAAAGGTGGGCTACAGCAAATATTCTGCTCAATACCACAGA
>NC_068983.1:30705102-30709329 GCF_001194135.2 Octopus bimaculoides
AATAATAATAATAATAATAATGATATAAAAGGTGGGCTACAGCAAATATTCTGCTCAATACCACAGATTTGCTTGTCAGTTGTTTGACCATAACCATTTGAGCATGTCCTTTAGTGGTTGATGATATGTGCAGCTTTGATTATGAGCAGAAGTAGTGGGGGAGCATCATAGCCATGAGTTGAGAGGAATTCTTTGGGGTTTGAACAATTCACCTTTGGAAACATGATCGTTTCGTTCAACATCCTTAAACAAGTCTTATTCAGGGACCATTTGAGAAGGATAGGCTACTCAACCTGAAGAAAAAAATTCTAACTGGACCCCACCTGCAAGGTCATGCACTGTTTATCTTGATATGAGATCACCATGTTGCACACATATGGTTGTGATGCATGTGCCTGGTGTACCCTGATCAGATGGGTAGTCATGATGGGTATAATGGACTTCGTATATTTTACCCCAGTGTCACTTTGATGGCATGCACTGCTCTCTCACTCAATAATAATAATAATAATGATTTCAAATTTTGGCACAAGGCCGGCAAGATTGCGGAAGGGATTAAGTTGATTACATTGACCTTAGAGATCAACTGGTGTTTATTTTATCAACCCAGAAAGGATAAAAGGCAAAGCTAACCTTGATGGAATTTGAACTCAAAATGTAAAGATGAACAAAATGCCACAAAACATGCTAATGATTCTGCCAGCACGCTACCTAATGATAGTAATAATAACAATAGTTTATAATTTAAATACAAGGTCAACAACCTTGAGGTGATGGTTAAGTCTATTCTGTCAACCCCCATATATGACTGGTACTTTTGTTTTATCGACCCCAAATGGATGAAAGGCAAAGTTGACTTCAAAGGGTTTTGAGCTGAGAATGTATAGAACTGGATGAAATACCACAAGGCTTTTCTTCCAGCATCATCATCATTGTTTAATGTCTGCTTTCCATGCTGGCATGGGTTGGACAGTTTGGCTGCACCAGGCTCCAATCTGATCTGGTAAGGTTTCTACAGCTGGATGCCCCTCTTAACACCAACCACGCTGAAAGTGTGAGGAGTGCATTTTATGTGCCACCAGCACAGAGGCCAGTTCGGCAGCACTGGTATCGACCACACTTGAATGATGCCTTTTATGTGCCACCAGCACGGGAGCCAGTCAGGCGGTACTGGCATTCTGTTTATCCAGTACCCTAACAATTGTTTTTAATTTAAGCACAAGAGAAGTAGTTTTGTGGAAAGGGAGTTAGTCAATGCTATCAATCACTGTATTTAATTGGTTTTTTACATCCAGAGGGATGAAAGGCAAAGTTGACCTCATCAGGGTTTTGAACTCGAAACATATAGAACTAGAAGAATTCTGCAAAGCGCAAATCATATTTTTTATTTTTTCAATGCTCTATTGATTCTGCCAATCCACCACATTTCCCTATATAATAATAATTATATATGAAAAAAAAAAAAAGAAAAAGAATACAGATAATATAAATATAGAGATAATAACAATTGCAACAACAACAATGATTAGAATGCTGCTGTTGATGATGATGATGATGGCGATGATTGTGTGGATGGTAGTAGTGGTGATGATGATGATGATGATGATGATGACGATGATAAAATAATGTTGATAATTTTCATTTATTTATTTATTTAATTATTTTTTTCTCTTTGGTCTTATTGCTTCTTCCTGTATACAGTAATTATGAATATCTCTGGTAAATGTGGTGGTAGCAATGGTGAGTGTTTGTACAGTTGTGTAGCTGTGTGTGTGAGTGTGCAAGTGAAAGAGGAAGCTGAGAAGAAGGGGATGGAACTATGGTGAATGAAGCAAAGTAGAATAGGATTACATACCATATTAACAATGTCACATTTTTTTTTCCTTTTTTATAATTTTTTTATTTTTATTTTTATATTTTTTTTCTGTTACATTATCATTCATCTAACCACCCAACCCATAACCATCTTCTGTCCACCACTACCACCTTCTTCTGCATACTATTTCTATAAAGTACAAAATGTATTTAATTATTGGCTTAACCCCATCATCCATGCCAGAATCTAATTGTTCAACCTGATAACTTTCATTTTTAATTTCCTGCTAGAAATGCTTCACTAGAATGTTCCGTTTGTCCATTCTACAAATCTTAACAGCGGGCGTTGGCATGGACTGTGCATCCAAGATGCACATTATGCAATTTGCCTTAGTCAATTTGGCAAAATACTAGCAAAAGATACCTGTATTTTTCTGTGGTATAGTTTAGCATAAACAATAGGTGCCATGGAGTAAATTGTATGGTCTCCTAGTTAAGACAATGTATTTGTATGAGAAAGGTGATGAGCTGGCAGAAACGTTAGCATGCCGGGCGAAATGCTTAGCAGTATTTCGTCTGCCGTTACGTTCTGAGTTCAAATTCCGCTGAGGTCGACTTTGCCTTTCATTCTTTCGGGGTCGATTAAATAAGTACCAGTTACACACCGGGTGTCGATGTAATCGACTTAATCCGTTTGTCTGTCCTTGTTTGTCCCCTCTGTGTATAGCCCCTTGTGGGCAATAAAGAAATAAGAAACATTAGCATGCCGGTCGAAATGCTTAGTGGTATTTCGTCTGCTGCTACGTTCTGAGTTCAAATTCCGCCGAGGTCGAATTTGCCTTTCATTTTTTCGGGGTCAATTAAATAAGTACCAAGTCAATATAATTGACTTAATCAGTTTGTCTGCCCTTGTTTGTCCCCTCTATGTGTAGCAAAGAAATAAGAAACATTAGCACGTGGGGGCAAAATGCTTAGTGGTATTTCGTCTGTCTTTACATTCTGTGTTCAAATTCCGCTGAGGTTGACTTTGCCTTTCATTCTTTTTGGGTCAATAAATCAAATACCACCTACATACTGGAGTCGATCTAATCGACTGGCCCCCTCCCCCAAAATTTCAGGCCTTGTACCTAGAGTAGAAAAAATATATTTGTATGAGAAATTGATAATGGAATCTTCAGGTGGATGCTCAATCTGCTAGAAATAATAGCTGATGAATATTTAAAAAGAAAGGAAATATTGAATAATGTGAGTTTTTGATACTAACTGGTACTCTGTTGGTTATGATGACAAGTGTTTCAGTTGATCCAACTGATGGAACAACTTACTCATGAAATTCTCTTGCAAGTGGCTTATCCTTAACCCCTTATCCAGCAAAGACGAGTTAATTTGTCTTCACCCAATTTGTCTTTTTCAGAGTGCAATGAGTAAACTCATCCAAAAACGTCCACAGACAAGTTTATATGTCAATTTGTGGCATTTCTTGGTATTTTCTGTTTTGTTTTTTTTACAAATTATGCCCAGATGTTGCACTCAGAAAAATAAATATGTATAAAAAAGATTTTTGAGAAGACATGCTTAAAAAAAAGAGTAAAATAAATGTGGAATTCCCCTTTAGTTTCAATGATAAAGTTGTAAAAAAAAGCAATAAATAAAAAATATATAAAATAATATGGGAAGATGAGTTATCTTGTTTTTGCTGAAAATAGTATCTTCAAAATAAAATTTCAAGTAAAATATTGAAAATAGATAAAAACAAAAGTTATTTCCAGAATCAGAATTAAAAATTCTATAAAAAAAAAGAGTAATAAAAAAAAGTTTGAAAAATGAAATGTTTTCTCAAAAAAAAAGGCATTGGGGAAGGGGTTAATGTAGTTCTCAGGGAGATTCAGCATGGCACAGAATGTGACAAGGCCGGCCCTTTGGTCTTGTCAAAAACATGACAATCCCTCTAGGGCTGATGCCATGAAAATCTGCATCCAGTTCACTCTCTAAAGTAGTTGGTGTTATAAGAAGGCATTCATCTGTAAAAACCAAGCCCCAAACGAAACTTATGAGTGATATGTGGTCCCCTAGCCTATTTAGGAGAGCAGCAGCAGCAACACAACGAACCTATGTCAGCATGTAAAGCAGATGTAAAATGAGGATGAAGATGATGATGATGATGATGACAATGACAATAACAACTAACTGAACTTGAAAAGTGAGGTATAGGCGCAGGAGTGGCTGTGAAGTAAGTAGCTTGCTTACCAACCACATGGTTCTGGGTTCTGTCCCACTGCGTGTCATCTTGGGCAAGTGTCTTCTACTATAGCCTCGGGCCGACCAAAGGCTTGTGAGTGGATTTGGTAGAAGGAAACTGAAAGAAGTCCGCCGTATATATATATATATATATATATATATATATATATATAT
>NC_068983.1:30709548-30717048 GCF_001194135.2 Octopus bimaculoides
TTGCTCGACTAAAGGCGGTGCTCCAGTATGGCCACAGTCAAATGACTGAAACAAGTAAAAGAGTAAAAGAGTATGGCTATTCAGTGAAAAATACAGAATATTCCAAATTGTAGGCGAACTCGAGAGGCAGTTCTTTCATCCCCATCAAATTTATTACTCTCATACATCTTTTGTAATAAATGCTGGATGTAGTTGGCCACAATATCTGCTTGATTAAACTTACTGATCGCAGCTTAATTAAATTGGCCAGTTAAAAAGATTCAGATCCAAAAAATTTCAAAGTCTTCTGAGCAAAACTTAGGTAAATATAGTTCAATGGAATAAATATATACCAGAAGGAAAAGATAATTCTAACATTTTAAGTAGAGCTCTTCACCAATATGAAATTTATTCTATTTTGTGAAATTTAGCAAAATAATTGACACATAGAATTTAAATGGGCCTCATGTAAGTGAGGGACAAGGTGGGGGGGAAACATGACCTTTGACTGCGGGGTATTGTGGAGGCAATGATAAGTGACTGAGACCTGTAAAGCTGAGTGAAAGCATAGTTGTGACCATTGCCAGTGTCATGTAAATGGCACATTCATGGCTGTTACTGAATGTGCCATTCAGTAACATGGTTGTGGCACATAAAAATCACCCATTACACTTTTGGAGTGGTTGATGTTAGGAAGGACATCCAACCATAGAAACCATGCTGAAACAGACTGGAACCTGGTACAGCTCTCCAGCTTACCAGGTCCATTCAAACCATCTAAACCATACCAGCATGGAAAGCAAATGTTAAATGATGATGATGAGCAAGAAATTGTGAATGAAAAGAGTTGTAGCAAAATTTGTGCCTCGCTTGCTCATGGAAAATCAAAAGCAACCACAACTGAATGAGTATTGTGGCCTGAAAGAACAGTTGGAAGTTGATCTGGACTTTTTTTCAAAGGTCATCACTGATGATGAAAGCTGGTGTTATGGTTACGGCCCTGAAATAAAGCAGCAGTCAAGTCAATGGAAGCATTCAGTGTCACTATGCCTCAAAAAAGCACTTCAAGTGAAGCCCAATGTCAAGACGATGCTGGTTTGTTTCATTGATGCGAAAGTAATTGTCCACACAGAATTTGTTTCTCCTGGCCATACAGTTAGCCAGACTTTTTACTTGGCAATTTTGAAGCATTTATGAGATGCAGTGAGATGAAAATGCCCTGACCTGTGGCAAAGTGGAGAGTGGTGGTTTCATCTTGAAAATGTGCCTGAGCATACTATCTTGAGTATGAGACAGTTTTTGACCAAAAATGGCATGACCCACCTTACCCACCCTTCCTGTTCACCCAGTCTTTCTTCTGTAACTTTTTGTTCCCCTGAATGAAAAAAGTCCTTGAAGGAAAATGTCTTGCAGATGTGGAATAGGTGAAAAAATATGATGGAGTAGTTAAAAGTATCACTTCACAAGACTTCCAGAACTGTGTTAAAGGGTGGGAAACACATCTGGACTGATGCATTGCTTCAAATGGAGAATACTTTGACGGTGATAAACATGTAAACATGTAAAACTAAGTGAATGAAATTATATTGCAAAATTCTTGTTTCTTTTGGGTATCCCCTCACATGGTGGGCTTCTTTCAATTACTGTCTACCAACTTCACTCACAAGACTTTGGATAGCCTGGGACTAGAGTAGAAGAAACTTCCCCAAGGTGCCAAACAGAAGGACAAAACCTGAAACCATGTGGTTGGGAAACAAACTTCTCAACTGCACAGCCAAGCCTGCGCCTATCATAAATAAAAAAAACAACAAAATATCCCTTAGGGAATTTTATTTCTCACCTAGACAGTTTGGTTGTAGAAATAATGAGACTACTGGGCAATGAGCATAAATTATTCACACTTTAATACTTCAATAGAGTGTTTTCAGCCAATTGGAACCTATTTTTGTTTTTCATTTCAGCTTTAGCAAACACGTCATTTATTTCATTGTTATTACTTGAGAAAACTGATGACATTATGGTTTAAATTTTTTAAAAAATACTGGTTATATGTTAAAAAAAAACAATATGGTGAAAAGAAAGCAAAAAATGCTGGTTGTTTTTGAAAATTTCATTGTTCATGGTTTATAAATTTTCCTGTTGAAAGAAAAGGAGTTATTTAGTGGGTGGTGTGTAGGTGATATACATTGTGGTAGTGGTGGCAGTAACTAATCTACTGAACAACTATAATATTCAGTCAACATAATTAACTGACATTTGAGCTAGTCATTTGCCCAACCTGAAGTTATAGCAACTATTTGGTATGTTGGTAGATAGAGTTGCCTTGACAACTGGTTGAAATTTAAACTATCATCCACTTGAGGTGTGGCCAAGGCTGAGTAGATAAAGTGTGGTCCTTCTCAGCCAAAGAGCTGTGAGTCACTGGCGCTGTGCTGCACTAGACATCTTATGACCTCAGTGCTGTTGTACTGTGCAATGTACAACACAGTGAACATCCCCTGATCTTATTTATTTACAAACTGATTAAGTAGGTAGTGTTGGTTGTGGCTAACTATAATAAGGCTAACTGTAGTAAGGACTATAGTAGTGAAATAGTAGCTGTAGAAATACTGTGGTGGCAGTACTGGTAACTGCAGCGATATTGTAGGGTCGTCGTGATGGCTGTGGTACTGACTGTGGTACTGACTGTGGTGTAACTGTAATAATATGGTCGGGGCTGGTTGCAATGATATGGTGATGGTTGCTGAAATGTTGTGGTTTTTGCAGTGGTAGGATGGTAGCCTATAACAGTGTGGTGGTGACTTTACAGGTGTTGCTGTGATTGGCTGTGATGTAGCATGGTAGCGGCTGCAGTGATGCAGTGGTGACCACAGCAATGTGTAGGTAACTGTATTGCAATGCAGTGATGTGGGAGTGACTGTAGTAGTATAGTAATGTCTTAAGTGGTATAATGGTGGATGATTGCAGTGGAAAAATGGCTGATATATGATAATAATATTGGTCTTGAAGTTTGGCACAAGGCCAGAAATTTAGGGGAGGGGGCCTAGTCAATTATATTGACCCAGGATTCAGCTGGTATTTATTTTATTTACCAAGAAAGGATAAAAGGCAAAGTTGACTCTGGCAACATCTGAACTAAAAAAAATGTAAAGATGAATGAAACATCTCTAAGCATTTTGTCTGGCATATTAATGATTCTTATTTCTTTATTGCCCACAAGGGGCTAAACATAGAGGGGACGAACAAGGACAAACAAAGGGATTAAGTCGATTACATTGACTCCAATGCGTAACTGGTACTTATTTAATCGACCTCAAAAAGATGAAAGGCAAAGTCGACCTCGGCAGAATTTGAACTCAGAACATAGCAGCAGACGAAATACCGCTAAGCATTTCACCCGGCGTTCAAACGTTTCTGCCAGCTTGCTACCTTGCATATTAATGATTCTGTCAGATCACTGCCATGATATATGATATTGATATTAATTTAAGATTTTGGTACAAGGTGCTATGGATGACACTATCCCAAAGTGTGCATACATGTGGCTGGGGACCACATGTGAACTTGTATTCCCACTGAAATTCAAAAAAATTACAGAGCCAGCTCAACCCACTCTGAATGAATGTCACCACATGTACAAGTTGTACTGTCTCCTCACTGAATTAGCATGTAAGTGGCTGAATATTCCACAGACATATTATACCTTTAATGCTCTTCTTAGACAGTATGACAATGTGACAAGGCCAGACCTTTAAGTTACAGGCACAGTTTATCTAATGGTCTTCCACACATCATCATCATCATCATCATCATCACTTTAATGTCCACTTTGCCATACTTGCATGGGTCAGACGAATTTGTTGAGTTAGATCAGTAGTTCTCAACCACGATCCATATGACCCTTGGGGGTCCATACAAGATTTTGCTGCTAAAATTTATATGCAAGAAATTGCTTATATGAGGTAGTATCAAAAAGTCCCCAGATTAGTTCTATAGCGCACCAACAGATGGCAGCATGTACAGTGAGAGCTAGCAGTGACCTTCATGAAGCAGTGTGTTGAGTGACATTTCTGTGTTTACTTCTTTACATTCTGAGTTCAAATTCTGCCAGGGTTGACTTTGCCATTCGTCTCTTTTAGGGTCAGCAAAATAAGTACCAATTGAACACTGGGGTTGATGTAATTCACTTAGCCCTTTCCCTGAAATTGCTGGCCTTGTGCCAAAATAATAATAATTATTATTATTATTATTATTATTATTATTATTATTATTATTATTATTATTAATAATAATAATAATAATAATAATAAAGCAGTGAGCTGGCTGAATCATTAGCATGCTGGAAGAAAATGCTTAATGGCATTTCATGTTGTTATGTTCTGAGTTCAAATTTCATTGAGGTCAAATTTGCCTTTTATTCTTTTGGGGTCAATAAATAAGCACCAGTTAAGCACTGGGGTTGATGTAATCAACTAGCCCCCTCCCCCCAAAATTTCTTGCCTTGTGCCTATATGAGAAAGGATTCTTATTACTATTTTTATTATAAAAATGAATTCATTGTACAAACCATTGAGAACACTGTTCAATGTTCATCTCTTCTATTAGCATTTCTTACTTAAGTTGACTGACCAATCTAACAAATATATGTTGTTGCAACACAGTGAAACTGTTCAACCTTTACTGACCAGATTTATAACAACAATAGACCACTTGTGTGGTTTTATTAAATTTCAAAATATTTAGGTTTATTAAATACAGCTATTTATTGACAGTTGTTGTTCAGCTCAAATGGGGTAGGCCAATAATCTTTTTGTAAATGATAGACTGTGTTGTCGAATGTACCCCTTCTTAAGATGGTAGGGTGACTTGAGGGGAATTTGGCTACTATTTCTAGCAAATTGAATGACCACAACCATGTAAGGTATTTTTTTATTTAGTGGTGTATTAAACTTGTGCTTAACTATGCCATAATGAGATTTTGTTCAAGATTTTGACTATCCTACAGACTATCATTTTGAGGTCAAACCCTACATTACTGAAATCTTGAACAACATAAATAATTGTTTGCTTTAGTTTGTCAGTGTTGGTGAAACAGGCTTCATTTCTACTTCAAATATGAAGTAGTTAATATTGATTTCAAATTCTGGCATAAGGTCAGCGATTTTTGGAGAGAGGGCAATAAGTCAATTACATTGGCCCCAGTGTTCAACTGGTACTTATTTAATCAACCCTGAAAGGGATAAAAAACAAAGCTGACCTCAGAAGAATTTGAACTCAGAACATAAAGACAGACAAAATGCCACTAAGCATATTTCCTGGCATGCTAACATGTCTGCTGGTTTGCTACCTTTGAAATAATTAATATTAAGAAGTTAAAATCCTATTAAGGTCATCTTTATCATTCTTCCTTTTGAGGTTAATAAAATAAGTACCAGTTAAGTATGACAGTTGATTATGCCCAGAATACATGACCTAGTAGAAAATGTTTGAAATCAACGCTCGGAAGGGGCATCCATCCAATAGTAAATCAATAACTCTGACAGAAAGCATCCCACCTATTAAAGATGGGAGGAATGAATGTAAAATAGCTGGCTGAACACTATACAGCAAAAAATCAAACTCACTCCCCAATGAATTCAATAATTAATTTTAATTAATTAACATTTTGGGTTTGTCTTCCCTGTTTATTGTAGCTAGAATTCATTATTTAGGAAATGATTACTCTCATTACTAAAGAGTGTGGTAATAATCAATTAAAGTTCCTTGGCTCGTTAAATCAAGCATGCTGGCATCCACCTTAAACATTAATACAAGTGAATTTGGTACAGAAATGAAATATCAATTCAATTCATTCTCAAAAACTTTTGGACATGGACTAAAGAAAGCAAGACACTCTTTGCTTACCAACAGTATCTAGTACAATAAAAGAATTATGGGATATACAGTGTTGTGAAACCAGTTGAGAATACAACATTCCTGACATGTGTGAGCAATGAAATGTTAATGCAATATCATTATTGTGAGTGTTTTACATCAGTTTTTTTCTGAGATGATTTTTCTAGAGTAGGGGTTTATGACTAGATGTTCTTCTTGTCATCAGCCCTTTTAGTTACCTCTAATGATGCACTGGGAATGTGTTATACAGCAAAATAGTTGAGTGGGTAGAGTGTGGGATCAATTTTATCATTATGAATATCTTGAGAGTTAAATCTACAGCATGCATTTATCTGAATGCCTATTTTGTAGCAGTCCACTTAATTCTGAGAAGATCAGTTCATTTAGCTATGGACAATAAGTGCCAGTTCCTCTGGGAATGCTATCTGAGATAAAACTGGTGTTTTGTGCAATCTAATGATAAATCTATTTTTCATGTATTTATGTCATTAAATTTCACAACTGGAGAACAATAGTGTCGTTGATAAAAGATTTCCAACAGGTCATGCTCTAGTTCACAAAATTTCTGACAGTAAGAGTGACAGGGAAGTTTTCTGCAGTTCAATCCAGAACAAATATTTCAAGGGAATTAAAGCACCATATTTTTTATTACTTTTATTATTACTTTCTATTACTTATATTATTTAAAGAATTCGTTTTTAAAACATCATATCTTTTATTACTTCTCTTGAGCTAAGAGATTCATTAGGCCAGAGTTTATTTCAGTTTCATTGGCATTTAAGTGACTAAATGTACAAGTCATCCCAATAAAAGAGACACCAGTCTATTTCAGGGTTAAACTCCTCCTCTGACCAGGTTTCACTGGTACTCTTTACTGCTGATTGGACAGAAGTGATGTGAAATGAAGCATTTTGCTCAAAAACTGAAAAAACTAAAATATATATGCAAACATGGCTATGTGGTTATTAAGCTTGATTTGCAACCATGTGGTTTTAGGCTCAGTCCGACTGCATGGCACCTTCTTCTATTATAACCATGGGCTGACCAATGCAGTGTGAATAAATTTGGTAGACTGTGTGGAAGCCTATTTGTCCCTCTCCATCCTTTGACGAATAGTGTTGGTTTGTTTTTTTTACATCTCTGTAATTTAGCAGTTCAGCAAAAAGGAATGATAGAATTAGTACCAAATTTAAGAAATAAATACTAGGGCTGATTTGTTTGATTAAACCCTTCAAGGCAGTACCCCAGCATGGCCACAGTCAAATGAGTGAAGCAAGTATAAGGCAGAAGATACATATATGTGTGTGGGTGTGTGTATGTGCCTCTGTGCATTTATGAGTTTACACTTTTTACACTTTTACTTGTTTCAGTCATTTGACTGTGGCCATGCTGGAGCACCACCTTTATTCGAGCAAATCGACCCCAGGACTTATTCTTTGTAAGCCTAGTACTTATTCTATCGGGCTCTTTTGCCGAACCGCTAAGTTACGGGGATGTAAACACACCACCATCGGTTGTCAAGCGATGTTGGGGGGAACAAACATAGACACAAACATATATACACATACACACATTTATATATACGTATATATGATGGGCTTCTTTCAGTTTCCGTCTACCAAATCC
>NC_068983.1:30721822-30723624 GCF_001194135.2 Octopus bimaculoides
TATATATATATATATATATATATGACAGGCTTCTTTCAGTTTGCGTCTACCAAATCCACTCACAAGGCTTTGGTTGGCCCGAGGCTATAGTAGAAGACACTTACCCAAGGTACCACGCAGTGGGAATGAACCCGGAACCATGTGGTTGGTAAGCAAGCTACTTACCACACAGCCACTCCTGCGCCTATATTTATTTGCAATTTACAAGCCTCCTGCTTTTCCAAGCTTACCCTTGACGTATAAAACATATTTAAACCTTGCCCAGAGGGATTGATTCACATGACATCAAGGCATGTTTGTGCACAGGTAGCTTCATGTGATGCATGTCTAGCTTGTCTGGGAGGCAAGCCTTCCTCTGAGACGTGTATGGAGTATCTTCTGTTATTTGACCTATAACTGGAACCCTTGACAGGTTCTGCTAAATTGAGCCGGAGTAGACAAATTTGGGAGAAGTGGTGATAAAGGGACGGTCGTGGCTGGAAAGCCTGTCACCATTGGTCTACTCAGTCAGTATGACAGCGGATAGTGGATAGAAACTAGTAAATAATTAATGAACAGAAATTTGTGTGAATGCATGTAGTGAATTTGTATTGTGGTTTACGTACGTAGGCATAGGTATAGTTGTGTGATTAAGAAGCTCACTTTGCAAACTTGTGGTTTTGAGTTCAGCCCCACTGTGTGGAACTTTGGGCAAGTGATTTCTGCTATAGCTCCAGGCTGACCAATGCCTTGTGAGTAAATTTGGTTGATGGAAATTGGGTTTAGTTGCATAAATCACTCCCCATACTTATTTTTAAGCTTGGTACTTATTCTATCGGTCTCTATTGCTGAACCATTGTTTGTTAAGCATTGGGTATGAGGACATAAACAAACACAAAGACACACACATACATAAGCACACACACTTATACACACACATACACATATATATATACACAACACGCTTCTACACAGTTTCCATCTACCAAACTCACTCACAAGGCATTGGTCAGCTCAGGGCTATAGTAGAAGATACTCGCTCATGGTGCCATGCAGTGGAACTGAACTTGAAACCACATGGTTGCAAAGCAATCTTCTTAATCACATGGCCATGTCTACCCATTTAGTTACTGTATAACTGTGGAATTCCCTTCTGAATTATGGGTGTAAGGCTCTGGACTTCAAATTTACTGCAGTTGCTGTTGCCGGAATTTCATTTTGCTTTTGGACAGAACACTCTGTTCTTAGCACCCACTACACTCTCGGAATGGTTGGCATTAGGAAGGGCATCCAGCTGTAGAAACTCTGCTAAATCAGATTGGAGCCTGGTGTAGCCATCTGGTTTGCCAGTCCTCAGTCAAATCATCCAACCCATGCTAGCATGGAAGGCGGACGTTAAACGATGATGATGGTGAGGCAGTAATAATACTGAGAGGTAATATTTATCCCCACTAAGACTAAGTTACAGAGACGTAAACAAACCAATACTGGTTGTTAAGCATTGGGTGTGGGAACATAAACAAACACAAAGACACACACATACATAAGCACACACACTTATATGCACACACACACACACACATATATATCATCATCATCATCATCATCGTTTAACGTCCGCTTTCCATGCTAGCATGGGTTGGACGATTTGACTGAGGACTGGTGAAACCGGATGGCAACACCAGGCTCCAGTCTGATTTGGCAGAGTTTCTACAGCTGGATGCCCTTCCTAACGCCAACCACTCAGAGAGTGTAGTGGGTGCTTTTACGTGTCACCCGCACGAAAACGGCCACGCTCGAAATGGTGTCTTTTATGTGCCACC
>NC_068983.1:30724423-30735125 GCF_001194135.2 Octopus bimaculoides
CCTGTTTGTTTGCAGTCTTTATTGCACCTGAACATCTGCCACAAACAAAAACTAACTTGCTAGTTAACCTGCCTTTGATGTTGCTGCACCTCTTATGTGTCCATAGCTTGCACCGGGTACATCTTATAGAGTTACTACCTACTCCTTTTCTACATACTGAGCAGGGCCATCTACCTGAAGGGGTTTGTGTTTTATCTACCTTCCTACTTATTAGGATTTTGGTTTTAGCTAGGTTGACTCTAAGGCCCTTCAATTCTAGACCTTGATATACACAACAAGCTTCTACACAGTTTCCATCTACCAAATTCACTCACAAAGTTGTTGCCACTGACAGAATTTCTATAACACTGGAGAAAATGCCTTGTGGTATTTACTCTAGCTGTTTGGATTCTGACTTCAAATCCTGTCAAAGTTAAGTTTGCTTTCATCTTCGTAGGGGTTAATGAAATAAACTACCAGTCAAATACTAAATGTGATACCATTAAAAAAAAGTTACCTTCTTGAGCCAAACCAACTCTTAAGGACCAGTTTCCCAGTTTCATAGCACATATATTCCCCACCTGGATGGGACAGTGGTCTGTCACAAGATCACTCATTATTGTCAGCTGAGTGGACTGAAGCAATGTGAAATGAAGTGTTTTGCTGAGAAACACAACACATCAGCCGGTTAGGAATCGAAACCACAATCTTACGATCATGAGTTTAACACCCTAACCACTAAGCCACGTGCCTCCACTAGTCGATTTCATTTTGCACCTTCTGCCAAAATTGTTGGTTTTGTGCCTAAATTAGAAACATTGGTTTTCAAATTATTGTTGTTAAGCCCCTGTGTCAACCCATACCGTCTTTTTAGGTCTATGTAGGAATACATTATCAGATGTTACTTGTCTTTAAGTTAGACAAGTGTAGAATTTGAATGAAATTTGGCTGTTATATCTAGCAGGCCAAACAACCACATAGTGGCTCCTTTGTTAGCTTGATGTTGTTTAGTGCTATGTTAGTTCTGACTGAACACACCTCTGATTACAGACACTCTGGCCTTGGCCATCCTGTTTTTCTTTTTGTAGAGTGGTTGCCATAGTATACTCTTATTCAATGTGCCCTTTTTATGAGAGGAGGGTGCTGTTTAAGGAAAATTTTTTGACTGTTGTTGACAGCAGGAAGACCAAGCACTTCAAAGCTCCTCCATTTCATCTCTCACATTACAGGTTCCAAATCATATGAGAATCCTTCTTGTAAAAGACCAGTATCTTATACACAGAACGATTTATTTGTTATATTCTTAATTTGAAACCATTATTATGATTATTAAGGTGGAGAGCTAGTAGAATCGTTAGCACGTCGGGCAAAATGCTTAGTGGTATTTTGTCTGCATTTATGTTCTGAGTTCAAATTCTGCCGAGGTCCCCTTTGCCTTTCTTCCTTTCGGGGTCGATAAATTAAGTACCAGTGAAACACTGGGGTTGATGTGCCTCCAGTAGAAAGGATTATTATTATTATTATTATTATTATTAAGTTCTTCGACTGCTTAACCAAGCAGAATACCTATATGTAGTGTTTTGTTTTGTTTATGTTTTCTATTGTTTCAAAGACTATATTCTGTATAAAGCATGGGCAAATCCTGACTATTATATCTTTGTATGATGCATGTGTGTGTGTGTGTGTGTATTTCCCTAAGTCCTGAGGTTTGAGTTTTTATATATATACAAATAAATTAGTCTGCATTTTTTCTATCATTGCCAAGGCACCTATTGTTTAATGGGATTGTTTCTATTTCCACTCATCATCATCATCATCAGCAGCAGCAGCAGCAGAAGCAGCAGCAGCAACTGCAGTAGTAGTAGTAGTTGTAGTACCACCATTATTGTCTTATCAGCACTATAATTATTGTTCCATTGTTGCATTTGTAGTTATTATTCTTCACTGTTCTCTATTGTTTCTTCATACCATTTTCACTATTTACGCTGTAAACACCATTCCATCCTGCTTATGTAAAAATATTTGCTAAATATTTGTCAAAATTTGAATATCAGAAGACTGTCTGTTTATTCTGTAAAGTTACTGATATTTTTTTATACTGTTGTTTTAGTTGTGAGTTGAATAAGTGAAGGTTTGTGATTCCTAATTCCTCCTAATGTCATTTTTCAATTTTTTCTTTTTTTCTTGCAGTTCTTTTCTTTCTTTTTTTTTTGGCATTTTTTTGGCTTATTGCTTCCAGAATTCTTTTGAATGAATGCATAAATAAAAGAATGTCAGAATAGCAGGGAAATAACAGTATGATAGATACAACAAATAGAAGTTCCATTTCTTTCAAAGATGGTAGCCAATGAATTTGATAAAAAAAAAAATCTCTGGATGCATGAGAGGGGCTGTACAGAGACAAGGATAGGGCTATGTGGGGACAAGGAAGGAGCTATGTGGAGACAAGGAAGGGGCTATGTGGCTTTTTTTTGTTGTATTACTCTTTTACTCTTTTACTTGTTTCAGTCATTTGACTGTGGCCATGCTGGAGCACCGCCCTTAGTCGAGCAAATCGGCCCCAGGACTTATTCTTTGTAAGCCTAATACTTATTCTATCAGTCTCTTTTGCCGAACTGCTAAGTTACAGGGACGTAAAAACACCAGCATCGGTTGTCAAGCGATGTTGGGGGACAAACACAGACATACAAACACATGTACATATATATATATATATATATATATATATATATATATATATATATATATATATATATATATATATGCATATATACGACGGGCTTCTTTCAGTTTCCATCTACCAAATCCACTCACAAGGCTTTGGTCAGCATGAGGCTATAGTAGAAGACACTTGCCCAAGGTGCCACGCAGTGGGACTGAACCCGGAACCATGTGGTTTGTAAGCAAGCTACTTACCACACAGCCACTCCTACGCCTGTATATGTATTATTTTTACTAATTGTTGTCGTTGTCTGGCCCTAAGCCTTTATTCTGTTTATTGTTTTGTCCCTCGTCCATCCACTGATGGTTTCGTCTTGAGCCCATCTCATTTTGTTATGTTTTGGTCTCATTCCTGGCAAGATTTTGCTGGTACCTCCAGAGTGGAAGCAATATTATCAATAATGTCTGAAATTGTTCTTGACCCTCTGGCCAATAACTGATGAGAAGTTGGTGACCTTCTGAGTTTTCTGCTTGCCTGTGTATTTAGTATATGATCGTTTGTTTATTTGCTACACGTTTTGTTTTAATTATATATAATTCTTTATTGCTCACAAGGGGCTAAACATAGAGGGGATAAACAAGGACAGACAAAGGGATTAAGTCGATTACAGTGCGTAACTGGTACTTATTTAATCGACCCCGAAAGGATGAAAGGCAAAGTCGACCTCGGCGGAATTTGAACTCAGAACGTAGCAGCAGATGAAATACCGCTAAGCATTTCACCCAGCTTGCTAACGATTCTGCCAGCTCGCTGCCCTATTTCATTATATATGTTTTAATTATATATGTATAAGTGTGTCATATTTTCCGTTTGCTGTCTTCTTTTTATTTAATCCTGAAAATACATGTGTGTGTGTGTGTGTGTTTGTCTCCCCATCACCACTTGACAACTTGTATTGGTGTGTTTACATCCCCATAGCCAAACAGTTTAGAAAAAGAGACTCATAAAATAAGTACTAGTCTTAAAAAATAAGTCCTGCTATCAATTTGTTCGACTAAAACCCTTCAAAGCAGTACTCCAGCATCACCACAATCAAATGATTAAAGCAAATAAAAGAAACGACAATATAATAAGATTTTAGTTCAACGTAGTGGTCCACTTGAGTAAAATAAGAACCAAAAGGGATCCATAGGCAAAAAATGGTTGAGAATCACTGATTTAGTTGTAAGCAAGCATTCATACAGAGACTCTGATCTGAAGATGGCAAGATCTTTCTTCCTTTGTCTGATCAGTCTGAGAGAGACCCTGTAAAAATTTCATCTGACAAAGCCATAGAAGAAAATAGTAAGAAATGCTACAATCTAATTTTTCAGTATCTTGGGATACAGAAGCAAGTCATTTGAAAATGTTAAATCAGTGTAAGCATTGATAATATGAACAGCCATAAATAAATAAATAAATAGACAGATAGAGAAATAAATATAAATAGAGAGATCAATAAATATAAATAGAGAGATCAATAAATAAATAGATAAATAAATAAATAAATAAATAAATAAATAAATGAATAAATAAAGCAATGTTTTGGAGGCATATTGTTGATTGAATTTTTTTTTAAATAATAGTCTCTAATCCAAATTAAACTACAGAAAACATTATCACAACTTGACATATTGAATATATGACAAAGTACTACAATCTGTAGTAAATCATGTAAAGGAGATATTTGGTCTACAAAAGCTATGGACGTTACCTCCTCTTTCTTACACTAAAATGTTTTTTGCTTAAAAAAAAGCCAAAAGAAAAAACCCCAAAGAATTTGGAACTAACAAAAATAAATTACGCATCTTTAGCTTGGCGGTAGCAAGGATAAGAATATGGAATTTTTGAAAATAAAACAAGAATCTTCATCTTTTACTTGTTTCAGTCAGTGGAATGTGGCCATGCTGGGACACCACCTTGAAGAATTCAGTCGAATACATTGTCCCCAGGACTATTTTTCAGTCTGGCATTCATTCTGCCAATCTCCTTTGCTAAACTGTTAACTTACAGGAAGGTAAACAAACTGACACTGGTTGTCAAACAGTAGCAGGACACAAACAAATAAACACACACACACATATATACATACACACACCCACACACAAACACATACACACACACACACACACACACACACACACACACGACGAGCTTCCAGACTGTTTCTGTCTACCAAATTCACTTGCAATGTGTTCGTCAGCCTAGGGCTATGGCAGAAGACACTTGCCCAAAGTGCCATGCAGTAGGACTGAACCGAAAACCATGTGGCTGCAAAGTAAACTTCCTAACCATACACCCATGTGCCTTATCTCTACAGAATGGTCATCTTTCTGAGACAGAAAACAACAGACATAATGGTCTCGATGGTTGAATTATTAAAGCATAATCAAGTTTGGCCCTACAACACCATAATTTGGGCAAGTATCTTTTACCATATCCCCAATTTGACTGAAGCCTTGAGAGCAAAATTATTTGAAGGGAAACTGTGCGGAAGCTTGTTGCATGGAATTAACCTATAATTTAAAAACAAAAAAAAATCAGCCATGTCACTCACTCATATACTGTTATATTGATTCTGCCTAAGGATTACATTAAGGGTAGAAGCATCTCTGGAATACTTACCCGGTTATTCTATAATTCAATATGTAAGTAGTTTTATTGATCAAAATAAGTGGAACGCAAAATCCATCATGTGTTAAGTAGAATAAAAAATATAAATGCGAATATGATGTATGCGTTTCCATATGTGTGTGTATGCAGGATATATGTCTACACACATATACATACATGTGCATTTCCTTATACATACATTCGCACACTCACGCATATGTCTGTACTGCAAATGTGTGTATGTGTGGTGGGGAGTATAAATGTGTGTGTATGTGTATTCTATGTCTGTGCTGCAATATGTATATGTGTATCTGAATGTGTGAAACAGATTTAAAATAAATGAAATATAATATCTGAAATGTGTGTATCCCTGCTTGCACAGCCATTTACATAGTAATTTTAGCCGACTACTTTATAACGATATTACACCCTAAATTATCAGTATGTAGAAGAAATATTGGTCTTTTTCAACTTATTTACCAAGCTATATCTAATATTTATAAAGATATATTAGCAAATCATTAACAAAATCAAGATAGTGTGTGAACCTCTACTTGGCCTGCTAGTTATTTTTAAAAATAGCATATTTATTACTTGTAGGGACACCATATTTTGTTATGCAACCATAATCTACTACAAAATGTATTAAACGTTTTATAAATCAATATTGTGTCCTACTGTGTTAGCAGGGCTATTAAATCACATGTTAAGGTTATCTCTACAGATTTTCTATAGAGATTGTAGCCAGTAGAGGTATTTGTTATGATGTTCATATCTGAAGATGTCTGATGTAAACAACAATTCGATCAAAGATGGAAAAATAGATAATCGGTGTATATCCCAATTTCAGTGCTTAGCCACTTGCACGTTATTTTCCCGAGCAGGCTGTTCTGTCGGTTGAAGCAACTGGAATACTCATCATCATCACTGATGGAGTGCCAGCTTAATGTGTGTATGCACCCCCCCACCAACATACACAAACGCACACACACACACGCACACACACACATACATACATAAGATTAAAATCACACAAATAAAACTCACAAGATAATGAGGCAAAGAGGAGACAAACTAACAAATAATATATGGAGTGACACAAGTGAAATACATAATTGAAAAAAGCATAGAAATATGAAAGTGGGTGGAACCAACAACGGAAGAAGTGGATTCTTTTTCTTTTGCGCCCTTTCAAAGCCTAGCCAGACTCATGGGCCCGGTTTCCCAGTTTCTATGGCGTATGTATTCCCCCCAGCTGGACAGGATGCCAGTCGATCGAAGTGTTACTAAAGAAACAGGAAGAAAGAGTGAGAGAAAGTTGGGGCAAAAGAGTACAACAGGAGTTGGCACCACCCCCTGCTGGAGCCTTGTGCAGCTTAGGTTTTTTTGCTCAAATAAACACTCACAACGTCCGGTCTGGGAATCGAAACTGCAATCCTCCGACTGTGAGACCGCTGCCCTAACCACTGGGGCATTGTGCCTCCACGGGAGAAGTGTATAATGAAAATAAATACACCAGTAGAAGAAGCAGGAGAGTCTATTGGCTCAACTCATTTGGCATGTGAAGGAATGGTTTTCTTGAAAGCAGGTAGGGGTTGAAATCTGGAAGGGCTTCCAGACATAGAAGTTTTTTCCAACCCATACCAGCATGGAAAAAGTAGATGTCTAAATAATGATGTTGGTGTTGATCATAATGATAACAATGATGATGATGATGAAGATTATGATGTTGAAGATGATTATGATGATGAAGATGATGTATGACTTGTTTGTTTATCTGGATGCTGTTGGATACAGCTCATAACTACCCTACAGGAAAGTTGATAATGTTACTGCATTACACTTCCAAAACTAAGTGGTGACTTTATCTCTAAAGTTCAACACACAGATTGCATTCCTGTATAAAATGTGGAACATTTCTTTATGACAAGCAGTAAAAAAATTCTGTTTCCTTTGGAACTTTTCCAAAGAATATCTACTTTTAAGTTTACATTATTTGGTGATGAACTGGCAGAGTTAACAGAATGTTGGATTAAATGCATTGTGGCATTTGTTTCAACTCTCTGTGTACTGAGTTCTGCCCTTGCTGAGGTACACTTTGCTTTCATCCTTTCAGGATCAATGAATTAGTTCCAATCTAAGGAAATGGATTAGTGGAACCATCAGAGAGCCAGATGAGATGTCTTGCAGTATTTGTTCTTGCTCTTTACATTCTGACAACGATAGCAGTGATGACTCTGATGCCAAGCTATTATCAGTTCAAGTTTGCGGATATTTTCTGTGGATAAGCATTTGTGGCACAGGGAGAAGGATGATGGAGAGTTACAGGTATAGGCAAGTGCTAGTCTTCTGCAAAAGATTTTCTCACACTTGCTCATAGATGTGCAGATGCATGGTCAGCACTAACTGATGAAGGCCCTTCTTCGATGATGAGCACAATGGATTCATCATCATCATCATCATCGTTTAATGTCCGCTTTCCATGCTAGCATGGGTTGGACAATTTGACTGAGGACTGGTGAACCAGGTGGCTACACCAGGCTCCAATCTGATTTGGCAGAGTTTCAACAGCTGGATGCTCTTCCTAATGCCAACCACTCCGAGAGTGGATTGTGCTGGACAAAATCATTTGTCTATTATGTCTCTTTACATGCTGAGTTCAAAAACCTGTGAATTTGATTTTGATTTTTATCCTTCAGAGGGTCAACAAAATAAGTAGTAATAAAGCACTGGGGATGGATTAAACTGAATATACTCCTTCGTCAAATTGTGTAGTTAAGTCTCTAGGTTAGAAATAATGCTTAACACCATGTCATTCTATGGACTATGACTTTCCAGCTGTAACCATCTGTCATATTTTTTATAGAGCAAGAGATCCAGTACTGCCTTTTTTTTTTAAAGACAGCTGAGAGAGCTGCTATTTCTAACAAGTCAAACAAATAAGTAGAGACTCCTCTATGGACTTATTTACTGCCACGTGGACTTGTTTTATGAAAATTACATGTCTTAAGAACAGGGAAGAATATTTTGAGAGTATTGATGATCAGGATGTATGAAAGGAGTGCCTGCAAAACCAACAATAGACCTATTAGTATCTACTGGGGCCCCTCTCTGAAAGAAAAACTCAAACCTCAGTACCCTTAAATTTTAAGAGGAATCCATGAGCCTGAAAATAGTTTTGTTCTCTCTTGCCAAATTTCACTCAGAGGCTCTTGCTAAAGACAAGATACCAACTAATGATGACCCTTCATCAAACGAGCATGGGCAGCCAAGCACAGTGTCTTTATTTAGCATTTTCAATAATTTATAGATCTAGAGAACTTATACTGTCATCTGAAGAGGTTGGGAATATGAGTAGGAAGGAACAAAACAACAAGCAAATAAGAAAACCAAAACTAAATAAATAACTATAACAGAAATGTCTTTTATTGATGTCTAATTGCATTTCCAATTAATTTAGATCACATCTGGCCTAATAGAGGTCTCCCATTTAATGAAATTGTACCATAAACAAAGATGGTAGATGTTTGCAATATATTAAGGAAAGTAATAGTAATTTCACTATATCCTTAACTTGGATCGATTTGTAGCCAGGAAGTATTTCTCCAGGGTATGTTCTTCACCCACAACACATCAACCCACACCTTGCTACCCTCCATTTACTGGACTACAAAGATGAAAAAAAATGATAACAAAGTAAAAAGAAAACATCCATCTACTTTATAAATGAAGATTTACATCCAGTCAATGATTTACATACATGAAAGCTTTTAACGGAACTGACATGACATTTGAGAGAGAGAGAGAGAGAGAGCGAGAGAGAGAGAGAGAGAGAGAGAGAGAGAGAGAGAGAGAGAGAGAGAGAGAGAGAGAGAGAGCAAGAGAGAGAGAGAGAGAGAGAGAGAGAGATATAAGTGATTGTGGTAATGTAGGAAAGACATCTGTTGAATGAACACAGTAGAAATCAGCTTTACACATGACATCTGACCAATTAGATATATTGCAATGATTACATACATACAAAACAAGAATAAAATATCAAGCATAGCAAAAATTTTAAAAAAACAGAAAAGAACATAGAATAAAACAAAATATTGTCCATGCTTTTTCATGTATTATTTGTTATCACTCATTCACTGCCCACCCTGATGAATAAAGATAATTCATGAATGGTATGGCAATTGATAATAAAAGGATATTAATACTGATATTAGCATTGCTAAATAGATGACAACTAGCGAAGTTTGGCTTGTTGTATCATTTAGAGGAGCATGAAAAGAATGTTCTTTCTCCAGTCATTATTTTGACAAATGAAGAAAATTGTCATTATTATTCAGTGAACTGGCACAGAGTCGAATAAAATGCCTTATGGTAATATTATTCTGGGAATTTACAGTCTGAGTTCACATCATACCAAGGTAATCTGGGGCTGATAAATATAACGAACCATCAAGTACTGGAGTTGATGTAACTGACTTCTGCCGCTCCTCAAAAACTGGTGGCTCTGTGCCAAAATTTGGAACCATTATTATTATTATCATCATTATTATTATTATTAATATTATTAATATTATTATTATTCGGACAAAACCTTTTGTAACCTTCGTCCTATCTTTGTCCTTATATGTTTTTAATTGATATTAGCCCTTGTGGCCAATAAAATGAATTAATTATTATTATTATTATTACGATTATTATTATCATTGAGTGAGAGAGCAGTACATGCCATCAAAGTGACACTGGGATAAAATATACGAAGCCCATTATACCTACCATGACTACCTGTCTGATAAGGGTACATCAGGTACATGCATCACAATCATATGTGCACAACATGGTGATCTCATATCAAGATTAGCAGTGCATGACTTTGCAGGTGGGACCCAGTTAGAATTTTCTTTATGTCAAGTAGCCCATCTTGCTCAAAAGGTCCCTAAATAAGGGTTGTTTAAGGATGTTGAATGAAACACTCATGTTTCCAGAGGTGAATTATCCAAACCTCAAAGAATTCCTATCAACACATGGCTATGATACTCCCCCTATTATTATTATTATTATCATTATTATTATTATTATTATTATAGTGGTATTTCGTCTGTCTTTACAATCAAAGTTCAGATTCTGAGGTCAACATTGCCTTACATCCTTTTGGGGGTCGATAAATTAAGTACCAATGAAAAACTGGGGTCGATGTTATTGCCACATCCCCTCCCACAAAATGGCTGCCCTTGTGGAAAAATTTGAAACCATTATTATTATTATTATTATCATGGAGGCGCATGGCTTAGTGGTTAGGGTGTCAGCATCATGATCGAAAGATTGTGGTTTCGATTCCTGAACCGGGCAATGCGTTGTGTTCTTGAGCAAAACACTTCATTTCACGTTGCTCCAGTTCACTCAGCGGGCAAA
>NC_068983.1:30735135-30736305 GCF_001194135.2 Octopus bimaculoides
TTTCGATTCCTGAACCGGGCAATGCGTTGTGTTCTTGAGCAAAACACTTCATTTCACGTTGCTCCAGTTCACTCAGCGGGCAAAAATGAGTAACGCTGCGATGGACTGGCATCCTGTCCAGCTGGGGAATACATACGCCATTGAAACCGGAAAACCGGGCCCATGAGCCTGGTTAGGCTTTAAAAGGGTGCATTTATTTATTTTTTATATTATTATTATCATTAAGGCAGTGAGCTGGCAAAAATCATTAGCACATCAGGCAAAATGCTTTACCTTCTGAGTTCAAATTCTGCCATGGTCAACTTGCCTTTCATTCTTTTGGGGTTGATAAAATTAGTACCAGTTGAGTACTGGAGTCAATGTAATTGACTTGCCTCTTCCCCTAAAATTGCTGGCCTTGTGCCGAAATTTGAAATCATCATTATTATTAATATTATTATTAAGGCAGTGAGCTAGCTGAATCATTAGCATTCCAGGTGAAATACTGCTAAGCATTTCAACTGTCCTCATGTTCTGAGTTCAAATTCCGCCGAGGTTGACTTTGCTTTCTATCCTTTCGGGGAGCACAGGGGGTGATGTAAATGACTAGTCCCCTCCCCTAAAATTTCAAGCCTTGTGCCTATACTAGAAAGGATTATTATTCTTATGAAGATGATGAAGTGGCAGACTCCTTACAGAAATGTCTTGTACAGTTTCAGTACTTTACACTCTGAGTTCAAATCCTGCTGAAGCTAACTTTACCTTTCATCCTTTCAGGATTGTTAAAATGAAATACCAGTCATGAACTGGATTTGAAGTTACTGACAAACCCCTCCCCTCAAAAAATTGCTGGCCTTATTATCATTATTATTATTATTATTATTATTATTATTATTATTATTATTATAAATAAGAATAGCCTGGGCAAAGTTTAGAGAGCTCTTACCCCTGCTGGCGACAAAGGGACTCTCACTCAGAGTAAAAGGCAGACTGTATGATGCATGCGTACGAACAACCATGCTACATGGCAGTGAAACATGGGCTGTAACTGCTGAGGACATACGTAAGCTCGCAAGGAATGAAGCCAGTATGCTCCGTTGGATGTGTAAAGTCAATGTGAATACCCGTCAGAGTGTAAGTATCTTGAGAGAAAAGTTGAACATTAGAAGCATCAGTTGTGGCGTGCAAGAG
>NC_068983.1:30736722-30742745 GCF_001194135.2 Octopus bimaculoides
GGCACATAAAAGACACCATTTCGAGCGTGGCCGTTTTCGTGCGGGTGACACGTAAAAGCACCCACTACACTCTCTGAGTGGTTGGCGTTAGGAAGGGCATCCAGCTGTAGAAACTCTGCCAAATCAGACTGGAGCCTGGTGTTGCCATCCGGTTTCACCAGTCCTCAGTCAAATCGTCCAACCCATGCTAGCATGGAAAGCGGACGTTAAACGATGATGATGATGATGATGATGATGATATGGAGCTACAAACAACAAATGTGTTTTAAAATACATCGCATGAGCTTTTGAAAACTATCAGATCACTCTCTTAATTGAATGTGTGTGTGTGTGTGTGTGTGTGTGTGTGTGTGTGTGTGTGTGTGTGCACGTGCGGGCGCACACATGTGTATGTATTGTGTATGCATGGACTCATTTCATAGAGAAGTGATTGAAAATGACTACATTTTGAAAAAAACAAAAAAAAATTTTTTTGCCATCACACAAATTTCAAAAATATTTGTTAACAAAGCATTCACTGAAGTGGCAGGCAGTAGGAGGATAACTCCCACAAATGAGACAGCAATGTATATATGCTCTTATGAAAACATTTAATAGATTAATATAGAGTTAAACAGAAAAATGATGGAAAATACTCAGATATAACAATTCTACAAATGGACTCTTTTGTAAATGCAATCTTTTTGTCCTTCAGCATGCACAATTTATTTCGACTGAAGTATTTGCATTTTAGCTAAAGTTTTTTAAGTCTCATATTATATAACATTTGTGATATTGTATAACGTTTTTGCTTCATCTACACATTAATTATATAAATATGTATGTACATTCTTACACATTGTAACACACTTTAAATGAATGAATGGGCTCTTATAGAAAATAAGAAAAGGTTATTATTAATATTACAACCATTATCATCATCATTATTATTATTGTTTATGAAGGTACATAGCATAGATGTTAGGTGTTAAGCTTCGAAACATAAGGTTATGAGTTTGATTCTTAGACCAAGTGGTGCTTTGTGTCTTTGAGCAACAGGCTTCACTTTACATTGCTTCAAGAGGAGTACTAACCTAGTGCTGGTGCAGCTCTCAATGCAGTGATCTGACTGAATCAGTAGAGCATCCCTCTCCACAAAATGTTTTGTGATATTTGTTGCAGCTCTGAGTTCAAATCCTGCCAGGGTCAACATAACATTTCGTTCCTCCAGGATTGATAAAATAAAGTACCTGTCAAGAAATGGGAACAACAGAATCAACTTATCCTCCTCCCCTCACTCCTAGTAGTATCATCCTAACCTCTTGTGATGATAGAGAGCAAATGGAAGTGGGAGAGGAATGGAAGACTGTTGCAAAGAAAGAATAGGAAGGAAGGAAGGAAGGAAAAGTGTGAGCTTAAGCAGAAGTGGGACACTGAAAGGGGAGCATTACTCTATGGAGTTGCTCAACTTCACAATGATTGAAAAGGAAAGCAATTTGATGATGCTTGAACCGGAGGGTAATGAACCTAAGTAATATGTTGATTGATCACACATTGTGGGGTCCTTTATGGCCTGGCTGACCAAAAAAACACTTAAGGATTGTTTTGAGTGTTGGGATTTGAGTATATGGAGTGGAAGTTAGTTGTTATAATTCATAACATTTGCTTAAATAATTTGAATGGTTTTTAAGGGCAAAATCATATACTTAAGTCACTGGTTCATATCCTACCGATTCCAGATAATGTTTCTTAGTCTTCCAAATGCTGTAGATACTAGTGAGATTTGTCTTTTCTGTTCTGATCTATTTGGTACAATACTATCAAGAAACACAAAACTTGAGTAAGACATAGAAATACTATCATAATAAAATCTTTCCATTTAACATAATGGCTCAGCCATGCAATAGGAAGGCCATCCAAAAGCAAATAATGCTAAAATACAAGACCTCTCTCTCTCTCTCTCTCTCTCTCTCTCTCTCTCTCTCTCTCTCACACACACACACACACACACACATTTCTAAGCCACACCGCCATGATCTGAATTTATGGCCATATTTGTCTGTAGTCAGTGTCCAACTGGTACTTATTTTATCAACCCCAAAAGGATAAAAGACAAAGCTGACCTCCTTAGCATAATTTGAACTCAGAACATAAAGATGGCCAAAATGCTTTGTAGCATTTGTCCAGTATGCTAACAATACTACTAGTTCTCTGCCAGTGGCTCCCATGGCTTCTGATTTTAACTGAGTGGAAGTGTTATGTACATTGTTTTGTCTTGGTATAAAATATTCTTGCTCAATACCACAGATTTGCTTGTCAGTTGTTTAACCATAATCAGTTGAGCATGTCTCTTAGTGGCTGACAATATGTGCATCTCTGTTCATGAGCAGAAGTAGTGGGGGAGCATCATAGCTATTTGTTGAGAGGAATTCTTTGGGGTTTAGATAATTCAGCTTTGGAAACATGGATTTTTCATTCAACATCCTTAAACAACTCTTATTCAGGGACCTTTTGAGCAGAATGGGCTACTCAACTTCAAGAAAATTCTAACTGGCTCCTCCTGTAAGGTCATGCACTGTTTATCTTGATATGAGATCACCATGTCACACACAGATGGTTGTGATGCATGTGCCTGGTGTACTCTTATCAGACGGTTATTCATGATGTGTATACTGGGCATCATATATTTTACCTCAATGTCACTTTGATGGTATGCACTGCTTTCTCATATAATGATAATAATAATAATAATAATAATAATAATAATAATAATAATAATAAAAACTTTCAACACAGTGAAAATAAGAGCACCACAACAAACCACAGCACATACCTAAGACACACAGAGCTGCAATCAGTTGTGCAGTGTAAGCATGTGATCAAAATAAGACTACTGAATAATAATAATAATGACGATAATAATAACAACAACAACAACAACAACAATAATTGATTCCAGATTAGTCGCATATTGCCTGTGTGTACATAGCATTTTTCTGTTGGTCCCTAGGGTGGCTCACAATGATTATCATTTACTTTTGTTAATAATTTTGCCTTCTCATTCCATTTTCACTATGTTATTTTAAACTGATCCCTATTGATTATTTTCCCCCTAATAATCTAGAAGAAGGTAGTGCAGTGAACTTATGCAGATCACCAGTTTAGTTTCACTTTTTTATCATGTGTTATTTTGGTCAATTAGAAATTTATAGTTTGTGAGCCATTTCTTTTTTTTTCAGCGCAAGTTTTACAAAGCACATGAGCGTTGTATGCTCACCATTGTCATGATTGCTATTTTAGCCAATCAGTAACTAGAAGTATGTTGAACCATATTTCACCTACTCAAAGAAGTCAGAATCTGTGTGTTCCCTATTAGTTATTTGCTTGATGCTAGACTAGTTGACTAGCTATTATTTATCTTTTATCTTTTAACTTTTACTTGTTTCAGTCATTAGACTGCGGCCATGCTGGAGCATTGCCTTGAATTTTTAGTCAAATGAATGAAACCCCGTACTTCTTTTTTAAGCCTGGTACTTATTCTATCAGTCTCTTTTGCTGATCTGCTAAGTTAAAGGGATGCAAACACCAGTACCAGTTCTCAAGCAGTGGTGGGTGACAGACACAAACAGAAAGACACATAGACACACACACACACACACATATATATATAGGGAGAATTCATAAAAACCAAAAGACAAAGACAGGTGGTGTAGACAACAAACAGATGTATTAGTTTAATGCTCATGAAGTGAAAAAATCTTTAATGTTTCGAGCCTATGCTCTTCCACAGAAAGGAACACAGAAAGAAACAGGGAGAGAAAATAAAGAATGTGTAGTGGCTAGCGTTCTATCATGGTGGGCTTCTTCCTGTTTCCGTCTACCAAGTTCACTCACAACCATGTGGTTGAGAAATAAACTTCTTGCCATACAGCTGTACCTGTGCCTATTGTTTATTTATGATTTTTATTCGGGTAACAACCATGCGTAAACTATCTCTTTACTGTGTCATTTCATTCTCCCTCTCTCCTAGCTAGACAATAATCTTAGTCTAGCTCCAACAGAATAATTTTGATTAGCTTAAGATCATATTTACTTATTTGACGTTTTTTTCTACTTAAGGATAGTTATCTGCTTGCACACATTAAACACTACAACACAAATTGTTTGGTTGACATGAAAATATGAAAATATCCACATTTTCCATAACATTCCTGCAACAAATGACCTTCCTGGCTTTATGATGTACATTTCCATTTGTACATTTCCATTTGTACATTTCCATTTGTACATTTACACAAATATGCTCTGATTGTTGTAAATTAAGCTTAAAAATTTTCCATGCCTGATGTCTGTTCCTTTTTAACATGGATTCACAACTCATGTGTCGTGTAATTATTGTATAATTTTCCAGCAAGTTCCATTGAAATCTACATTTATGTTGGTATTTAAGAAATAAAAGGAAAGATGATATAAAATCAATTTTTGTTATATCTACAAACAATATTTTAATTTCCTAAACATCCTATAAATAGTTAAATAAATTTTAATATTCATTGTACTACGATTTGGATATAATGGACAACAATAATTAATATAAGTGATAAATAATAGTATGTACACTTACATCATATAAAATATATATGTTTAGAAATATAATATATCAATATCATACAGAAATATCATACATCGATATGATACAAAAATACCGTAGATCAATAACAATAAAAAGGAACAAAAATAAATATTTTCAGTTATATTCCAAATCTGAAACACACTGGAGTTTATAATAATAATAATAATAATAATAATAATAATAATAATAAGTGATGATGATGATGATAATGATAACGACAATGACGATGACAATGATGATGATGAAATACTCTGTAATTCATGATGATGAATAAGAGAAAAAGAACACCATCCCTGGAAACTTTATGATAACAGTTGGCACGGATACAAAATAAAGTTTGTGAAAGTTGAAGGGTTTTATGTTAACTACATTAAAGTAAAGTAAAATAAAAATTAAATTAAAAAAAAAAAAATTGCAAAAGTTAAAATAGAAATATATTTTAGGAGAATTTTAATGATTGAAGTAATGAAATAAAATAATATTGACAAATAGGATAAAAGCAGTGGAATAAATAGAATAGTCAATAACCAGATGGAAGAACAAAATATTTCTTAATCTATCTGCATGTATACTTGCACAACTGGTAACTGAAACAATGTCCAGTTTTGCCAACGTATAGGGAATTACAAAGTTTATATTTGCTACAATAAACAAGGCCAATAGTGATGCAGTCAAAGAGGATAGTAGATATGAAATTGAGTTTTAGGGCCAGCTATACACTTGCTGTTGGAGATGATGGGACAAGTGTAAAATACAGAATGGGAGCATTTGAAAGTGTCACATTATGTATTACAGGAGGGAAGGGAGCTTCAAGCAAAGTGGTCATGTAGGTTTTGTCATTCTTGAAAAAAAAATAAAAATAAATAAATAAATAAAAACAACAAAAACAAAAAAAAGGAGGAGGAAGTGATTAGGAAAGCTTTTAGCTATTTGAGAGAGAAACAGAAAAGGAAGCAGCCTTTGTGAGATATGACTTATTAATCCTTTAGTGTTCAGATTAGTCAGTATTCAGATTACTCTGTCAAATATATTGTGTGTTTATTTATATTGTTTTGAATTTATCATGCACTATCTGTAGTTTAGAGATTTTGATGTGTTTTTTTTTAATTTTAGAATGACATTGTAGGGTTGGCCGGCCGCCTACACTTTTTTCTGCAAAATAGGGGTAGTTTATCCTGTTCAGGCATCTGTCTGGGTGAAAAGTCAGAAAATGAGTTCCATCTTCAGGTGCCTGTGTTTTTGGTAGCAGTAATGAAGTTCTATTGGTGGCCTGAATTTGTTGAAATAAAAATTTGACTAATGCATTTTTTCCTAGCTTGGGGGTTACTCCTGGACTATGGCTATTTATTCTCTGAGTTCAAATCCCATTAAGATCAACTTTGCCTTTCATTCTTTTGGGGGTCAGTAATAT
>NC_068983.1:30742920-30745642 GCF_001194135.2 Octopus bimaculoides
TGTGTGTGTGTGTGTGTGTGTGTGTGTGTGTGTGTGTGTGTGTGTGTGTGTGTGTGTGTGTGTGTGTGTGTGTATTTATATATTGTGGGCACCTTTTCTATGGGGCTTTCATTCAGCAGCACCATTTACATGATGGTAAATCTAGCATCAGTTACCTTCATAATTCCAGAGTACAAATGAAGAACAAAAAGCAAGTCATGATGCTTGTATTCTATTCAATACAGCCATAGAAACCATACCAAATCAGACTGGGGTCTGGTGCAGCTCCCCAGCTTGCCAGCTCTGGTCAAACCGTCTGACCCATGCCAGCATGGACAACAGACGTTTGATGATAATGATGATGTTATCTAGGGCTTATGCAGTAGGAATTCCATATCTGCCTCCTGGTGTTGTTCTTATATTATTATCATATATCATATTGCATTGTATTATTTTGATTTTGTGTATAAGTGTGGTGTATTGTATTATACTGGATTACTGGGATATATCCTTTCAAATGCTGTATAAGTGATAGTAGCATAATTGTCCTGAATAAATGATTGCTGATTCTAAAGTAAGCACTCATCACCTCCTTGCAATAACATGAATAGTTGTAATGCATTGTAGCACAACAAAGTAAATGGAGGAATATCAATAACCTTATCTTTTGATCAGTGTAGAGCAGAAATAAGCAAAACAGAAAAAAAGTAGCTTTGAAACATATAAAGAGAAATAAAGAGTGCAAAGGTGAGTTCAAGAATGTCAATTAAAGAGTAAAATAAAGAGACATAATGAACTTGACTCTTATGCAGAAATATAATAGAATAAGTGAGGTTAAGAGAAAGAAATTGTGTGATAGTTAAGTATTGATCCATTTGAACAGACAGATGATAATGTGAACTTCCAATATTTCAGAAGGTCACTTTCAAATTTTCAACATTTGGTAAAGATTTCTTAACTTGCATTTAGATAATTTGCAGAACTGTTAAGGGTTTTCAGTATGAGGTTCTTTTTAGTTATACACATCTTATGTGGAGGCGCAATGACCCAATGGTTAGGGCAGTGGACTCACGGTCATAGGATCGCGGTTTTGATTCCCAGACCGGGCGTTGTGAGTGTTTATTGAGCGAAAACACCTAAAGCTCCACGAGGCTCTGGCAGGGGATGGTGACGAACCCTGCTGTACTCTTTCACCACAACTTTCTCTCACTCTTACTTCCTGTTTCTGTTGTACCTGTATTTCAAAGGATCAGCCTTGTCACACTGTGTCACACTGAATCTCCCCAAGAACTATGTTAAGGATACACGTGTTTGTGGAGTGCTCAGCCACTTGCACGTTAATTTTACAAGCAGGCTGTTCCGTTGATCGGATCAATTGGAACCCTCGTCGTCGTAAGTGATGGAGTGCTAACAACAACACATCTCATATATTTTTATCCAATTCTATATGGTGTGCACTGTTCAAGGATCTCTCACCTGCTATTGAAATTAGTGGCACATTCTTTCAAATTCCAAATGTAACTGGACGAGGTTGTATGCTTCTTTTCTTTTATATCTGAAGCAAGAAGTATGATAGAAGTAAGATTATTTAAATTTACATCCTAACTAACCTATATAGTAGGTATAAAAGATTGGTTTGATGAAGATTAATTTGCTTCACATATGATCACTTCATTATTAGATGGCTAACTCATTTCAACTGTATGAAGTTCCGATCTCTAACTGTGGAGTAACCTGTAGAAGGGTAGATGCAGGAAGACAGGGGATACGACGGTGAAGCATGATCTTTCAATGTTGAGTTTCACGGAGGCAATGACAAGCGATTGAGTCCTTTGGTGATATGCTGTTCTTCAGAATACATATCAAACCAAGTGAAATTGTAGTCATGGCCAGTGCTGGAGACACATAAAAAGACACATACTACACTCTTGGAGTGGTTAGTGCTAGGAAGGGTATCCAGTCACAGAAACCAAGCCAAACCATACTGTAGCCTGGCACAGCTCTGGCTTACTGGTTACAGTCAAACCATCTAACCCATGCCAGCATGGAAAATGGATGATAATGATGCTGATGAAATACATGTCTATTAGTCACATTTAGCTGGTTTGTGTGTTATGAGATCATTCTTATTGGGAGGACAGCTATAATTCAGTTTTAGAGTGTTTCTATTAAATAGTTTTCTCTAGTGGTGATTGATTTGAAAATACCTATTTATTAGAGGTATGATGTTTTTGGCAATACTAGACTTAATGCTCAGAGAAAAAGAAGGCATGAACAAGATGATGTGGCACATGCATCTGTGGTGTGTGTGTGTTTTGCCAATATACATTGGTGAAGGATATAAAGATCAGCAAAAATTTGGTGTTTTATGCATAAGTCCTTTGAGAAATTTGTTGTGCATCACATTATAGATATTCATTTGTCATTATCGTCATCTGAAATGCAGTGAACCAGTGTATGCTTCTGTTGGCAATCTGTAGCCAACAGCGCCATTGTTTAACAAATATGATATGAAATAAAAACAGATAAATAAAATACTAATTTCTCTCTCTCTCTCTCTCTCTCTCTCTCTCTCTCTCTCTTTCTTTCCCTCTGTTACTGTACATATACGCATATCTGTGTGTGTGTGTGTGTATAAGTATTGTATATATACAAATATATATATATATATGCATACATATATATGCATATATATGTGAGTGTATATATATATATACATATATATATATATATATATATGCAT
>NC_068983.1:30745845-30752333 GCF_001194135.2 Octopus bimaculoides
TATATATATATATATATATATATATATATATATATATATATATGTGTGTGTGTGTGTGTATATATATATATGTATATATATATATAATTTCCAGTGGCAACTTGGAAGGAGAAACACTGATCTCATGTAGCCAGATGGTTAGACAGCTTGTGAGGAGGGAGCAAGCAAAGTCATTGGCAACAACTGAGTAAGGAAGAGTTAATGAATTCCACTCAATGAAATTCAATGATTTCAGACAATTGAAAGAAAATCCAAAATGTCAATTCTAAGAGAGACAGCATGAAATGCAGAGACTTCCACTCCAATGTGTGTGTGTGTGCGTGCGTGTGTACAGAGAGAGAGAAAAGGGCAGAGAAGGGAGAGAGAAACACAACTGGATAAAGTAATGAATTCAACACAATGAACTGGAGTATTATAATAAAACCTATTTTAAGCTGCAACTTCTCAAATTGTGACTCTGGGATTCATGTTTTACCAATTCCCAAATAATAAAAGAAATGAATCAGATGATTTTGTTTCTTTATATACCAAACCAAAATGGTTGAATGTGCAATGCTCGTTAACAATCAAAGACCTTTTGATTTGGTTAGACTGTATATAACAGTATTATGCAAGACTACTCAGTGTTTACCTGCAAGGCATTCTGAAATATTTCAATATAAAAATTCTTACTCGTGATAATAAAAATATTGAATGATAGATGCTTGTAAACAAAAGAAAATCTTTTGTTTGTTTTCTAATGGACAATTTTAGGTGTCAAAGTAATTACACCAGGAGGAAGACCTAGATATAGCAAGCTTCTTACCACATGGTTCCGGGTTCAGTCCCACTGTGTGGAACTTTGGGCAAGCATCTTCTATTATAGCCTCAGGTTGACCAAAGCCTTGTGAGTGGATTTGGTAGACAGAAACTGAAAGACGCCTGTTGTGTATACACATGCACACACCCACACACACACACACACACACACACACGCACACACATATCTTTGTGTTTGTGTTTGTCCCTCCCACCACTTGGTGGTGATGTGTTTGCATCCCCATAACTTAGTGGTCTGGCAGAGAGACCAATAGAATAAGTACCATGCTTTAAAAAGGAGAATAAAACCAAATGAAAGGTACTGGGTCATTTCATTTGACTAAAAATCTTCAAGGCAGTGCCCCAGCATGGCTGCAGTCTAATGACTGAAACAAGTAAAAGATAAAAGATGTATACCAAGGTGTTCAATCATTAGGTATTTAAAACTACTTCAGCAAATATATTCTGATTTATTGGTGCTGAGAGGTTGCTTAAGTTAGAATTCACATGGAACAATATAATCATCTCTACTGAAATACAAAGATCACTGCAATTGGTACCCTGATTATAAGGTCTGGTTTGTTATGATGACTTTCAAATAATTTTATAGTTTTGATAATGCTATTTTCTGAAGACTAGATGTACCTCAGCAAACACATGGGTAAAAATCCATCTCAGGATCTCTGAATGTATGTGAACATTTATTGAATATTTATTTGAAAAGAATCTCAGTCAAGTCAGAATAATCTCGAGAAACCAAATTATAAACTATAAATACTTTCACACAATAAACTACCAATCTCAAAAGACAGAAATTATTTAATGGATAATTTTAGGAGTCAAAGTAATTACACCAGGAGGAAGACTTGGATATAGACAGCTGTTTATGATTCTCATCACAAAGATTTCTGTAGGAAAATTAAATGCACAATTAAAACCCAATTTAACAGTATTCTTGTTAAAAATTATATGATATTACTGATTTATCTAAATTTAAAGAAATGGTTTGTGATTCTACCGCCCATACCATGACTAAATGTAGTAGTACACCAAACAACTTTCGTGTTTTCCATTCCTTAGTGTTTGTGAATTAGCATCATGTTCATCATCCTCATCATTAAGACATGAGTTAGCAGAATTGTTAGCATGTCAAACAAAATTCTGAGACCAAATTCTATCAAGGTTCATTTTTCCCCTTCCATCCTTTTGAGATGGATAAAATAACAGTTGAGTATTATGATCAATGTAATTAACTTTCCCCTCCTCTTAAAACTGCTGGCCATGTGGAATTGACGGAATTATTAGCAAACAAGATGAAATGCTTTGCAGCATTTCTTCTGGCTATACATCCTGAGTTCAAATTCCACCAAGGCCAACTTTACCTTTCATCCTTTTAGGAGTTGATAAAATAAGTACCATTGAAGCAGATAATTTTAGGGGTTGATAAAATAAGTACCAGTGAAGTAGGTACTAATTTTGCACCTCCTGAAAAATTTCAGGCCTTGTGCCTATAATAGAAAGGAATATTAAGGTGGTAAGCAGGAAGAACTGCCAGCACATTGGACAGCATTTCATCTGGCTTTACATTCTGAGTTCACATTCTGCTGAAGTCAATTTTGCCTTTCATCCTATTGAGGTCCATAAAACAGGTACCAGTCAAGCAGTATGTATGTGTGTGTGTGTGTGTGTGTGTGTGTGTGATGGTGGGGTGGGTGTCAACATAAATGACTTACCTCCTCCACCAAAATGTCTGGCTTTGTGCCAAAATTTGGAAGCATTATTAATATTATTATTGCCTTTTGGGACCAATGAAATAAGTACCACTGGAGCACTGGAGTCAATGTAATTGACTAACTTCCTTCCCCCACCCCTTAAATTTCAAGCCTTGTGCCTATAGTAGAAAGGATTATTATTATCATTATCATTATTATTATTATTATTAGGTGTCAAACTGGAAGAATCGTTAGTATGCCAGGCATTTTATCTGTCCTTACGTTCTGAGTTCAAAGTCCAGCAAGGTTGACTTCACCTGTCATCCATTTGGGGTTGATGAAATAAGTACCAGTTATGCACTGGGGCTGATGTAATCGACTAGTCCCCTTCCCCAAAATTTCAGGCCTTGTGCCTATAGTAAAAAGGATTATTATTATTATTATTATCATTATTATTATTATTATTATTATTATTAACTGGCAGAAACATTAGCAGCCGGGTTAAATGCTTAGCAGTATTTCGTCTGTCTCTATGTTCTGAGTTCAAGTTCTGCTGAGGTCAACTTTGCCTTTCATCCTTTCGGGGTCAATAAATTAAGTACCAGTTGCGCACCGGGGTCAATCTAATCGACTGGCCCCCTCTCCGAAAATCTCGGGCCTTGTGCCTAGACTAAAAGAATTTATTATTATTATCATTATTATTATCATTATTATCATCATTATTATTATTATTATTATTATTATTATTATTATTATTAATTCTTAAAACCATGTGTTTCTATGCAACATTATAATTAGAGGCTGCTATATTGAAGGAAGCCATACCAGATGAAACAGTAGATAATGGTAATGTAACATTTTTTTTCTGCTAAATCATTCTTAATGGCAAATGAGTGGTTTGAAGTAATATCTACATGCAATAATTTTTAAATTGGATTCCTAAATGGTGGTGAATATTTGTTTGTTTTTATATCAAGGGGAATATAATATCAAAGGGATTTTCTATCTTTAACAGGCATATTTTGTCACTGCATTTTATGCTTTACTGATTTTCAGGCAATAAGGAAAATGAATCGAATGATCTTATAGTTTACAACACCATCACCACCACCACCATCATCCTTATCATTTTAACATTCACTTTTTTCATGCTTGCATGGCTGGGTTAGAATTTATTGATACAGATTAGCAGATTTTCAATAGTCCAATGCCCTTCCTGTCACCAACCTTTCCCTGTTTCCAAACAAGGTGACATTCCCTCTTCATGGCCAGACATGTTTCCACAGAAGATTGGAAAGAGATATCACTTCTTATATGATAGTGACATGACACTTGTGTATAACTATCACATGATGCTAAGACATAATGTCACCAACACCAACATATACATATATAATGCAAGACTCTTTCTCAAGTTCCAAATGTGAATTTGTCTGTGTTAACTACATCCCAAAGATGGAGCCTTGTATCTTTGTTAGAAACTGGCTCCCTCCTCAGTGGAAGATTTATAATAATTAAGAAATAGAAGAGACATACATAACTGACATTCTGTTGGTTATGACAAGGAGGATTCCAGATGATCTGACCAAAGGAACGGCCTGCTTGTGAAATTAACATGCAAGTGACTGAGCACTCTACAGACATGTATAACCTTAATGTAGTTCTCAGAGAGATTCCGCGTGAAACAGAATTTCACAAGGGCGGTCCTTTGAAATACAGGTACTACTCATTTTTGCCAGCTGAGTGGGCTGGCGCAATATGGAATAAAGTGTCTTGCTCAAGGACAGAATGTGCCACTGGGAATCGAACTCACAACTTTACGATCATAGGCTGAATACCCTACATACATATATACATACATACATGCATACATACACACATACATACACATACACACACACACATGCACCTCAAATGTAAAGTTTTTCCCTGAAGATGGAGGCTGGTATTATCCAATGATAGAATCAATTTACAATCATTATTTTGGACTACCAAGCCCCTAGAAACAGCTGTAAGGTGGCGAGCTGGCAGAAACGTTAGCACGCCGGGTGAAATGCTTAGTGGTATTTTGTCTGCCTCTATGTTCTGAGTTCAAATTCTGCCGAGGTCGACTTTGCGCTTTCATCCTTTCGGGGTCAATTAAATAAGTACCAGTTACGCACTGGGGTCAATATAATCGACTTAATCCGTTTGTCTGTCTTTGTTTGTCTCCTCTGTGTGTAGCCCCTTGTGGGCAATAAAGAAATAAGAAACAGCTGTTGGACTTGTAAAACTCTTATTCAACCCCTTTAATTCCTGATATCAGTTCTATTCTGTGTAAGTGGACCTTTTTATATGTAAATATATGTACATTCTTTGTATTAAATGTATTTAATAATTTTTGTATATCAGCTTGCCAAGCCTGTTTATCTCTACATTTTCTCCCATACATACATACATACATACATACATACACCCATTTACAAAAGAAAATCTTATAATTTAGTTGGAGCATGTAACAGCATCATACAAGATTGTTAAACATTCACTCAGTAAGCATTTTGAAAACGTTTTGGCAAAAAAATTTGACTCATGACACACTAGCATTGAATGCGAGATACATGTTAACAAGAATATGATAAGAAGCTGTTTGATGCCCAGAGCTAATATAGCTTTGTCACTATAAATTGCAATATTTGCTGAAATATTTTAAAATGCTCATTGTTTGAAGGTCAGGTCATACAGTGCTACACTGATACATGCTGCAAACAAATCAAAAGACCTTCTATTGTTAGTGGATACTTTCAGCAGCTTTTATTTAATATATATATATAAATATAAGACTATTTGATATGTTTCTAACATTACTTAGAAATCAGTAAAATGTAAAACTCAGAGTGGCAATGTGTGAAGTTTCAGCTTAAAATAAATTTCCTTACACACATACACACACACACAAAGAAAAGAAAAGGGACAGAGAGAAGAATATAAAGAGAAACTGTTTAATTGATGAATATTTATCTAAGATCAATATTTGTCGATGTGAGATTTTAAAAAGGAAGATGTGTGTAAGTGTGCGTGTGTGAGTGTACGTGCATGCATGTATATGTGCGTGTGTGTGTGGTGTATTTATGCATGTGTGTAAACTGATGTGTGAATGTACTTGGGTGGATGTATGCATGTATGTAGGTTTGTGTGTTAAGCATACATATTTGTATGTTGTGTAGGTGGGTGTATCTAGTAGAATGTAAGTGCGCGTGCACGTGTGTGTATGTTTGCGTATGTGTGTGTGTGTTCATGTGCATTTTCAAATAAAATCAATGAATGTTGATACACATATGCACACATACATACATGCACGCACACACACACACAGGTTTGATAAATGAAGGCAAAAGTGGATGACTGCCTACTGAGAGACACCGTCCTTCATCATGTTCTTCTTCTTCTTCTTCTTCTTCTCCTTACTATTATTATTATTATTATTATTATTATTATTATTATTATTATTATTATTATTATTATCGTCATCATTATTGCAGTGGTGGTAGTGATAGTGAATGATGACAGTTTATTTGTGAAAAATTTTATAAAAATGCCAAAAATATTGATGAGATTAGAAACTGGAAGAGTGTGTATGTGTGTGTGTGTGTGTGTGTGTATGAGGGGAGAAAGAATATCTAACTGCATGTGCATTGAGATGTTTATGTGCTTTTAAGCATGTTTTTGTAGGAGTGTATGTGTGTGTGTGTGTGTGTGTGTGTGTGTGTGCAAGCATAGGTGTTTGACTAAGCAGCTGTGTGTGCATGTGTGTGTGTGTGTGTGTGTGTGTGTGTGTGTGCGTCTAACTATATGTGTGCCTATGTGCGTTTATGTGCATGAGTGTGGGCATGTGCCTAGATATGTGTTAGTCTGCTTTTAGATGTGTCCAGTATCCATGTTTTTGGGTAGTCTGAGACATTCTATTATGGACAGCTGTTGGATGACGGCAAGTAATGC
>NC_068983.1:30752346-30762178 GCF_001194135.2 Octopus bimaculoides
GGGGGGGGGGGGGTAGAAGAGTTGAGTAAGAAAAAATACAAAGATGAAGAAGAGGGGGCAAATGAGAAAAGCTTCAGAGGTTTAGGAGGAGAGATTAAGGAAAATGGAGAAAGAAAATGAAGGCTTTGGAGGTAAAGGAAAAAAAAAAAAAAGATGCAGATGAAGAAAGGGTTGGTGTGAGAAAAAAAACGGTTGATTGATCAGAGGTGGTAGTGGTAAAGTGTGGGTGGAGGGGACGGCAAAAAATGGGAGGAGAAAGAAAAAGAAGAGTAGAAAAGAGAGAGAGAGATAGAGGAGAGGTGTGAAAGTGAAGTGAGGAGAAGGTGGAAATGAATCGGGAGGATGTTTTCTCTTTTAATTTTTACTCGTTCCAGTCATTGGATGGCAACCATGCTGAGGTACCATTTTGAAGGGTTATTTGAACAAGTTGACCCCTGTACTTATTTTCTTTTTAAAGTCTGATACCTGGTACTTATTCTATCAATCCTTTTTTGTCTCTCTTGTCAAATCACTAAGTTATGGGGACATAAAGAAACCAGCACCAGTTCTCAAGTAATAGTGGTGTTGGGGGGGGGGCACAAACACATGCATACATATATACATGAAAACACACAAGCATACATACACACACACACACGCACACACACACACACACACACACACACACACACACACACACATCAACTCCCATACTTATTTTTAAGTCTGGCACTTATCCTATCAGTCTTTTTTTACAGGGATGTAAACAGACCAATACCAGTTGTCAAGTAGTGCTGGGAGACAAACACACACTTGTCCAAAGTACCATGCAGAGGTCCCTGCATGTTCGATTCCTAGACTGAGTGGTGCTCTTGAGCAAAACATTTAGTTTCCCATTGCTCCAGTCCACTAAATTATAAATGAATGACCCAGTGATGGACTAGCCTTCCAATCAGAGGGAATGTTGGCCTGTTCACTTGACCAGTGGGATGTGATGGCATCATTCAAAAACTAAAACAACACTGAGTGCATTGTGTGCAGCATTGTGTAACAACATCCTAATTAGGAGCAAAGGGCTTAAGTAAGTAAGTGCAGTACTGCAGGATTTGACCTCAGAACATAAAGAGTGAGAACAAATATAAAACATCCCATCCAATAATCTAATTCTACCAGTGCACTACTTTTGACTAACACTTATTTGTCGACCTTGGAAAGATAAAAGATGAAATTCACCTAGGTGGGATTTGATCTCAGAATGCAAAAAGCTGGTATAAATAGCACAAGACATTTCATTAACTGACTCTGTTGTTGTGAAGCAAAATTCTTAACCAGACAGCTGTGTCTGCACCCAGTTAAACTTAATGTGAGCAAAACTCTGTATTATTATTATTATTATTATTATTATTATTATTATTATTATTATTAATAATGAAATATTTAAGAGGTCACAAGAGTGCACATATCTGATGTTTAACTCATTTTGTATTACATGGTTGAAAGAGAAATCCTCCACTCCTAATTCCTTGAATAAGATATGTGTTCTACTCCTGGAAACTTTCCATGTTAAGGTAAAGTAAGGAGAGTAGACTCCAGAGAATGTCTTTCATTCAAAGATAAAATGGTTTTCCTGCTGTAAGATTTGAAATCAAGATCTGTAAGACAGTCACCTGAGTATTTATCTATTGAAAATTTTTCTAACTCAGTCGTATTAGAAAAGTTCAGACTTGAAATAGAGAGGGGGCATCATTGATGGGATGAATGACAACAAAAGGATTTTGAAAAACCTAACTGATTGACTGAACAATTGATTAGTTAAATGGTTATGCAATTAACCAAGTGGCAAATAAAAATAATAACGAAGTGAAATAGAACCTGTATGCAGGTTTGTTATTGGTATAATGACTCTCCTGAGATACAACAAAATATGTTTTAACACATGAGATCACAATAAAAATCTTGCAAACCAAACAGAAACATGAAATATTTTCATTTATTATTTTTTTTGATTTTTATAGAAAAGATAGGATAGTAATACCCATGGCTTTTCTTCAGGGTTTCTGAGACTTGTATTTAGAAAGAGAGCTGTCTTGAATACTTACAACAGAGTAGACCCTGCTTAAGGCACTCAAGGGTCATCTGGTGAATTTCTTAAGAATACCATTCGAATCTTGCACATAAATGTATATAAAAGCTGTTTACTGTTTGCTTAGCTTCTAGCTTTTACTTGTCTTAGTCATTTGACTACAACCTTGTGGGGTTTAGTTGAGCATATCGGCTCCTATATTTATTTTTAAGTCTGGTTATTATTTCATCAGTCTCTTTTGTCAAAAGCATCAAGTTATAGGGATGTACATAAAGTAACACCATTTATAGAGAGGTAAGGTGGGGGAGAAACACACACACACACCATGTGTGGTACCTTGGACAAGTATCTTCTCCTATAGCTTTGGGCCAACCAAAGCCTTGTGAGTGGATCTGGTAGATGGAAACTAAAAAAAAGCCAGGTGTATATGTATGTGTGTGTGTATGTGTTTGTGTAAGCGTGTACATGTGTGTATGTGAGTGAGTGTGTTTGTGTTTGCCCCACACCACAGCTTGACAACTGGTGTTGGTTTGTTTATGTCCCTGTAACTTATTGGTTTGGCAAAGAGACTGACAGAATAAGTACCTGGTTTAAAAAAAAAAAATTACTGGGATCATTCTGCTTGACTAAACCCTTTAAGGCAGTACCCCAGCTTGGCCATAGTCCAATGACTGAAAGAAGTAAAAGAATAAAAGAATATACATACATATGCACAAACATACATATATATGTATATAGGTGCAGGAGTGGCTGTATAGTAAGTAGCTTGCTTACCAACCACATGGTTCCGGGTTCAGTCCCACTGCGTGGCACCTTGGGCAAGTGTCTTCTACTATAGCCTCGGGCCGACCAAAGCCTTGTGAGTGGATTTGGTAGATGGAAACTGAACGAAGCCCGTCGTATATATGTATATATACATATATATATATATATATGTATGTGTGTGTATATGTTTGTGTGTCTGTGTTTGTCCCACCAACATTGCTTGACAACCGATGCTGGTGTGTTTATGTCCCCGTAACTTAGCGGTTCGGCAAAAGAGACCAATAGAATAAGTACTAGGCATCCAAAGAATAAGTCCTGGGGTCGATTTGCTTGACTAAAAGGTTGTGCTCCAGCATGGCCACAGTCAAATGACTGAAACAAGTAAAAGAGTATGTATATACACACATGTGCACTTACACATACATACATAAGGAAAACCTCAAGTTAGCAGTAAAAAAAATGACACGTTCTGTTGATTTGATGAAAAAGCAAATTTGTGTGGTTACAGAGTGATTGACCTTTAACTGAAAATAGTTGAATAAAAGCAATTCAATAATAGCAGAAGTATAAAAGACTTACAAAGGATTTATGATAATCAATACAAGATCAGTAAGAGGAATGGAAATGGTGGGAAGGTACGCAAATAGCTTAGCTTCATCAGATAAATTAATATTTAAGTCTGGCAGGGTAAACACCATTTTTAGATTTGAATAAACCTAGGTAGAAAAATAATCAATATTTGTAATTATAATGTCTAACTAATAACTCTAACACGTTACCTGGCTTAACATGATCTCCTGGGCCTTAGGTGCCTTTAGTTTGTGAGGTAAGCTAATCAATTAAATGCTCTAAACTGATCCCAGAGGAATTCATTCTGTTGCAAGCATTCAAGCTACCCCACTCCACTGTTAGATTTATCCTGCAGATATTGATGTACAGATGTTTAGGCTGAACATAAGCACCATACCCGCTTATCTAATTAACTTATGTCAACTATTATGAAGGCGCGTGGCTTAGTGGTTAGGGCATTCGGCCCACGATTGTAAGGTCGTGAGTTTGATTCCCGGCGACACGTTGTGTCCTTGAGTGGTTAGGGCATTCGGCCCACGATTGTAAGGTCGTGAGTTTGATTCCCGGCGACGAATTGTGTCCTTGAGCAAGACACTTTATTTCACGTTGCTCCAGTCCACTCAGCTGGCAAAAATGAGTAGTACCTGTATTTCAAATGGCCGGCCTTGTCACACTCTGTGTCACGCTGAATCTCCCTGAGAACTACGTTAGGGGTACACGTGTCTGTGGATTACTCAGTCACTTGCACGTTAATTTCAGAGCAAGCTGTTCCGTTGATCGTATCAGCTGGGACCCTCGTCGTCGTAACCGACGGAGTGCTCCTCTCCAACTATTACACTTAATTTCATATAGTAAATTTTTGCTATCATCATTTGGCAGCAAAGAGGTAAAAGGTGAGAGAACCCTGATGAGCCGTAAGAATGACAGAGCTAATTATTTTCATTATTTATATTAGTTACATTTGATGGATTGCTCAGTTTCTAAAACATCATGCAAAGAATATAAGTAGTGGTCATGATACAGACCACGAAGAAATGATCAAGCTCAATAACAATCTATTAAGCAACAACTACCCCAAAAATATACTTTCCACTCCAATTAGGAAGAAAAGAGGGGATGAAACCAATAAACTGTCCACAGTCTGTCTACCCTATGTGAAAGGCCTCTTGGAAAAGATAGAAAAGATATGCGGCCCATATGATGTCAGGACAGTATTCAAGAGTAATACAACACTTCGCAAATTTCTCCTTCAAATGAAACCACTAATAGAAGAGAATATGACCAAAGACTGCATGTACTCCATCCCATGGTGTGGTAGGTTATACAAAGGCGAAACATGTCGCCCCCTCAAAATAAGGGTAGACGAACATCGCAAACCTGTGACTTGGGGAGATATTGATAAATCGGGTATTGCTGATCATGTAGAGAAAAATGGAGACCACCTCCCCCTGTGGGATAAAATTACAATAATAGATAGAGAACACTGCTGGAAAATATGAAAACTAAAAGAAGCAGCACATATGCTAGGACACAACAACCTCCTAAGCAGACTGAGTGCAGATATGAGTAGCATATGGGAACCAGTATTAAGGAAGGATAGAAAAATATTAGATTTATAAGCCCTAAAATTCACTCCATAATTGGCCAGGGGCATATGGCGTAGTGGTTAAGAGCACAGGCTACTAACCCCAAGATTCTGAGTTCGATTCCAAGCAGTGACCTGAATAATAATATAATAATAATAATAACATCGTAAAATACCTTAGGAATGAGAGCTCAGGTTCGAAATTTCCCCAAGACACCTGAAGAAGGCTGGAGGCGGGTATTAGCTGAAACGTGTTAACAACAAACAAGATGAGGACAAATACCTCTCAAATGTAAATAATGTAAACAATGTGCATAATTCCTCATCTCTTAAATATAGAACTGTATAATTTTTTTCAGTCCTCATCCAAAGCTACTGAATGATCTAATTTCACAGCAAGAGTAAATACATAGTATGGGATATGACACTAAACACACTTTCTATCTCTCTCACACACACACACACACATAAATGTAGAATCGTAAGGAAGCACAGAGGCAGAATAATATGTGAGTATAAATAACTCCAAAAAGCCATCTGCATGAAAAACAACACTGCTTTGATCACCAAAGATCTAAGCCCAAAATAATTATGACGAGATATATCTCGGAGGGGTTGGCGTTGGGAAAGGGCATCCAGCTGTAGAAACTCTGCTAGATCAGATTGGAGTCTAGTGTAGCCATCTGCTTTGCCAGTCCCCAGTCAAATCGTCCAACCCATGCTAGCATGGAAAGCAGACATTAAACAATGATGATGATGATGATGATGATGATGATATATATATATATATATATTCACATAGTAGAATCAGGGTTGGCTCAAGTTACCAGCAATTCAGGAAGTCGCCTGGGGTGCCATGTGCTAGGGGGTGCCAAGGAGGGTATGACAAAGACAAAGAAATTCCCACAACTGTCAGCTTGTACACACTGAAGTTCAGCTTGCCCGGGGTGCCAGCAACCCTAGGGCTGGCCCTGAGTAGAATAAGAAATAATGGTACAGTATTATATATTTGAAAAAAAAATGAATAGAAATGGCTTTTCTGATAATTTTTCCACTTTAATAATTAGATAGTGGAAAAATTATCAGAAAAGTAATTTCTATTCATTTTTCCAAATATCATCATCCTCATCATCATTTAACATCCTCTCTCTATGCTGGCATGGGTTAAAGAGTGGACGTTAAATGATGATGATATCGGAAAGAATGAATAAAAATGGTTTATCTGATAATTTTGACACATCAATATTTAGATAGGGGAAAAATTATCAGGAAAGGTGTTTCTATTTATTTTTTCAAATATATAATACTTCACCAAGGTTTTTCTATTTCTTATTCTACTATATATTAATGTGTGTGTGTGTGTATGTATGAGAGAGAGAGAGAGAGAGAGAGAGAGAGAGAGAGAAAGAGAGAGTATTATTGTTTTATTTCAGCAAATATTGGAAGCAATTCTAGAATCACAAAGTAAATGTACAAGATTATATGATCGTTGGTGTAGAAAAATAGAATTGTCTTGAGAATGAATAACTGAGAGTTGTTCTCTGCATGTAACCCTTAAAGAGTGAAATGCTTGTCCTTTTCAAAAGAAATCCCCAAAATTTAAGTTATCAAGCATTTAAAATTATTTCTCCATTGAATGATAATGTTTTTAACTCCTTCTGGGAGATAATTTCAATCAATGTAGAAGGGCCTTGAAATAGATGTAGGGAGAGTGTTTGGTATGAGAGTAAAAATGGTGCACTGGGATTAGAAATATAAAATAGAGTAGATTTATAGATACCCACTAAAAAATACATTGTGGTCATGGCTGGAATGTCTTTGATCATAGGTTTGCATGGTCAGAGACATGGGGCCAAACAACAACCACCCAATAAGTCCTAACATTGGTACAAGGCCATACATTTTAGGCAAGGGTCAAGCAAATTTAATTAACATCATTACCTGATTGGGATATACTTCTACTACAGCCCCTGCAGGAATGAAAAGCAAAGCTAACATCACTATGATTTGAACTCAGAAAATAAAATCTTAAATCAAGAAGCCAGAAATTCTGCTCATGTTGTACAGCTGATAATATGAATGGTAAAGTTGTCCCAGACAAGATCTGAACTCAGAACATAGGAGCTTGTAATTAAATAGCATGCTGAAACAAGTGGAAAATAAAATCAATAAACAATGAAATAGAGAAATAAATCCCTATAAATCATTCCATTATTTTCTTCTTTTTATATTACCATTTCTTGTTTAAGTTTGCTGCTCAAATTTCTGTTTAATTTTGCCATTAATCAACACATAAGCACAGCCAAACCTCTTTCATTGCCTATTGATTTCTTCCACTAGTGTTTTTGTAAGGAACAGATGGTGCATCAGTAAAAATACTGATAGATTTCAGACCTTAATGTTTTGCCAGTAGAAAGGGTGACATCTGTTGTTATTGGCAACAGTAGCAGCCAATTAAATGCTAGACACTGTGGTTGTTGGATAGCATTGGTAAGTTGACTGGTGTTATGTCATCATAGCCAAGTAAATGTTAATTAGGAATTCAGATACTTAACAGTCCAGATATGGCCTTGTTTTCTATCAAATATTAATATTATATTACTGGTACTTTATACCTCAGGGAACTGAAATAAAATTCAATTGTTGTTGTTTGGCTCATCTGGCCCAGACAGGCCTGTTTGAGTAAATCTGTAATAAAAAAGAGTTCCAGTAGTGCCCAGCCTCATTTTCTTTTATTTCTGACATAATGAATCAAGAATTATATTACCAAGCCCCACAGGCCGTAGTTATGGGCAAATTGTGGCCCAAAAGGCTTTCTGAATGGTGTTCTTTTATCCTTTTACTTGTTTCAGTCATCTGACTGTGGCCATGCTGGAGCACCATTTTAAAGGGTTTTTAGTCAAAGAAATCAACTCCAGGACTTATTCTTTGTAAACCTTGTACTTATTCTATCGGTTCATTTTGCCGAACCACTACAGTACAAGAATGCAAGCACACCAATACCAGTTGTCAAGCAATGGTGGTGGGGGTCACACACAGATATATATACATGTATATATAAATGATGATCTTCTGTCAGTTTCTGTTTACAAAGTCCACTTACAAGGCTTTGGTTAGTCAAAGGCTACAGTAGAAGAGACTTGCCCAAGGTGCCATGCAGAGAGACTGAATCTGGAACCATATGGTTGGGAAGCAAGCTTCTCACAACACAGCCATGCCGACACCTAACAAAAAAAAAATTGTCGTGAATTTGTTTAGCAATGTGATTTGCCTGATGAGCCACGTCTCATTTGGCTTGCTTCACAAAAAAGTTGCCAATGCCATTTGAGGGAGTTTTGAAGTTATTTCCTTTAAATCAAGTAACCATGAAGAGGCTTTCTCATTGGCTCTGTATAGTTGTCCAGCTTGCTAGAAACTGTAGCCCAAAAGTTGAAGTTTGTTTTAGTAGAATTCAGCTTTTCAAACTGTCAATTGACATAATATGAACCTATTGTTGGCATTCTGTCGCTTACGACGTCGAGGGTTCCAGTTGATCCGATCAACAGAACAGCCTGCTCATGAAATTAACGTGCAAGTGGCTGAGCACTCCACAGACATGTGTACCCTTAACGTAGTTCTCAAGGATATTCAGCATGACAGTGTGACAAGGCTGACCCTTTGAATTACAGGCACAACAGAAACAGGAAGTAAGAGTGAGAGAAAGTTGTGGTGAAAGAGTACAACAGGGTTCGCCACCATCCCCTGCCAGAGCCTCGTGGAGCTTTAGGTGTTTTCGCTCAATAAACACTCACAACACCCGGTCTGGGAATCAAAACCGCTATCCTATGACCGCGAATCCACTGCCCTAACCACTGGGCCATTGCGCCTCCACAATATGAACCTATTACTGAATGTCCAACTGTTTTGTATGAGATCTTGTCAAATCATGTTTGGCCTTTTTGTTTTTTTAAAGTAACTTCTAGCAAAGAGGAAAATAACTAACGATAAAACAGCCATCGAGCAACCATAGAGATATTTCGGGAGTTACAAAAGAAAATGAAAGAAGTAAAGAACCATAGAGCAATCATCATGGGATTTAAAAGCATCAAGATCACATTTATCTGGACTAAAAGAATAAAGAGGAAGGCGATCCATAAGACAGATAGATGAATCTACTTGAGGAGAAGACTACAGCATTGAAAAGGATGAATATTCAGGAAGTACAATGAAAAAGTTCTTGTGGTTTGATTAGTAGCTACGTTGGGTGGCTTACTTGGAACATTAGCACAACTTATGATATATGATATCATATGATGTTAATAGAAGTGGTAATGCTTTGTTTGTTAAATGCTGCTTTTTGTCTACTGAAAAATTAATCCATTATTTTACAGCTCCAACTTTCTTAGGTTTTATAAAAGTAAAATTTTGGAAATGCTTATGAACACTGTCTGCTCTCACTGACCATTGTGTTATATGTACAGCTTAAACATAACATACAGCTCTACTTGTTATAATATATCTTATCTGGTGCCTCTCAAAGACAGTTGTACGAAGTGATGCAATGTTGGACATATTACTCCACAGATCATCACCATTCTGATCATTTAATCATCATCATTATCATTATTTAACGTCCACTTTTCCATGCTTGCATGGGTCAGATGGAATTTGTTGAGGCAGGTTTTCTATAGCAAGATAATATTTACTCATAGCTAGATACGTTTTTTTCCATGGAGACTTGAAATGAACAATATCCCTTATATAACAGTGATGCTCGTCACATGATGTCAAGGGAAGGGTACACACACACACACACACACACACACACATACACACACACACACACACACACACACACACACACACACACA
>NC_068983.1:30762232-30771535 GCF_001194135.2 Octopus bimaculoides
ATACACACACACACACACACACACACACACACACACACACGCACACACACACAATGGGCTTCTTTCAGTTTCTGTCTACCAAATCCACTTACAAGGTCTTGGTCAGTCTGGGGCTACAGAAGAAAACTCTACCTGCTCTTATCAAATTAAAAGGGGGTCCAAAGTTCAGATTTTATTATTAGCACCCCTGAAGTGGGTGAGCTGGCAGAAACTTTAGCATGCTGGGCAAAATGCTTAGCAGTATTTTGTCTGCCGTTATGTTTTGGGTTCAAATTCTGCCGAGGTCAACTTTGCCTTTCATCCTTTCAGGGTCGATAAATTAAGTACCAGTTACGCACTGGGGTCGATGTAATCGACTTAATACCTTTGTCTGTCCTTGTTTGACCCCTCTATGTTTAGCCCCTTGTGGGCAATAAAGAAATAAGAAACCTTAGCACACCATGCAAAATGCTTAGTGGCATTTCGTCCCTCTTGATATTCTGAGTTCAAATGCAGCTGGTGTCGACTTTGCCTTTCATCCTTTTTCTGGCGGGGGTCAATAAAATAAGTACCAGTTGAGCACTGGGGTCGATGTAATTTATATACGCTCTCCCTCAAAGTTGCTAGCCTTCTGCCAAAATTTGAAACCATTATTAGCACTCCTGTTTCAACTATAACTGTTCAGCCTTCCCTTGGGCATTGCATATAAAGGCTACATAATTTTATATGTCCAACCCATTTTTGAGAGAACAGGATGTAATGTGAGAGAGATTAAACTGCTAATTCTAGTGAGTGAAGTGACCATGTAGTAGTTCCCCCTGTAAATTTGTGAACCTTGTATAGTATAACTTGTACCTCTGAATATGATACATAACTCTATGTAACAGATTCATTACACCAGTGAAAGCAATCTCTATAAAGTGAAAGGCAAAATAAACTTAATATTTAGTTACGTCCATTTATGCCCAGAGTTCAAATCTCCAAGGCCAACTTTACCTTTCATCTTTGTGAAGTTGATGTAATGAATTACCAATCAGCTGCTGGGGTCAATTCAATCAACTGAAAATAATAATAATAATAACGGTGTCTTCCAGGATTGTTTAAGCGAAAAGCTAAACCAAGAATTCTAAATCAATCTTTAGTTACTGTCTGCACTTTAAGGTCAAATGAGGGTGTGAAACCCAGTGGTTAGAATATTATTGTAAAGAGCAAAACGCACAGGTATTATTAGCTTTGGAAAACATAATAATGGAACAATGCCACACAAGTTTTATAATTGATGGGATACGTGGCACATCTATCATTGTGTTTGACATAAGTTGACAGAAACAAAAAATCCTACCCTTCAAATTTGCAGCCTTGTCTTATGATAGAAATCGATATTCTATGTACATACATACGTACATACACAGACATACATACATATACACACTTATACCACATAGACACATATATATACACATACATACATACATACATTTATATACATATATATATTTATACATACAAACATATGTACATTTATATATACACATACATATGTATATACATATACATATATAGATATATATATACATATATGTATATATATACATATACATACACAAGCATACATATATATATGTATACACACACACACACATACGTACATGCACATGTGTATGTATGTAGGTATGTGTGTATATATAAAATCAATAAATGCAAATTTGCTTTTAAAAGAATTACATGATTACTTCTATGTTTCTATGTTTATATTATTTTTATTTTAAAATAGGGCAAAAAGAAAACCAAAAAAAAAACCCACTATGGAACTAATTCCAAATCAGTGATGCTAAATAAACAGTAGAGTTATAAATATATCTGTATCTATCTGTAATTCCAAGCTGTTTAGTTCACTGAGTAAGTAATATATTCTTTCACCTTTTGGCATTTAAACTAACCATATCTGACCCAAATATTCTGCTAATTTTAAATTCAAGCCAGCAAAATCTGTCCTCTTACACATAACCTACACTGTCATTCTAAAATTAAACAATCTCATCCTCAAAATCTCGAAGTTATGATATTCTTTTATTCTTTTATTCTTTTAATTGTTTCAGTCATTTGACTGTGGCCATGCTGGAGCACCGTCTTTAGTCGAGCAAATCAATCCCGAAACTTATTCTTTGTAAGCCTAGTACTTATTCTATCGGTCTCTTTTGCTGAACAGCGAATTCACAGGAACATAAACACCCCCATCATCTGTTGTCAAGTGGTGTTAGGGGGACAAACACAGACACACAAATATATACCACACACATATAAACACACACACACACGCGCACACACACACACACACACACACACACACACACACACACACACACACACACATATATATATATACATACGACGGGCTTCTTTCAGTTTCTGTCTACTAAATCCACTCACAAAGCTTTGATCAGCCCGAGGCTATAATAGAAGACACTTGCCCAAGATACCACACAGCTGGACTGAACCCAGAACCATGTGGTTGATAAGCAAGCTACTTACCACACAGCCACTTCTGTGCCTATATATAATGCATGATTAATTAAAAACAATGTGAATAAATAAGCATTATATTCGACAGAATAATCTGAATGCTAAAGGGTTAACTTTTGGTATATTAAGTTTAATGATTCTTAATCTTTTTAATAACATTGTACATGGGATAATTTCTGATTTGACAATGCAAGACCTCATGTATTAAAGTGTTTATACTTAAATTAACATGATTGTCTAATCAAGCAGTATTAGTTAATTATTATTAGATGTTATTAAGATATGAGCTGGCAGAATTGTTAGAATGTGGTGAGCTGGCAGAAACGTTAGCACGCTGGGCGAAATGCTTAGCAGTATTTTGTCTGCCGCTACGTTCTGAGTTCAAATTCCGCCGAGGTCAACTTTGCCTTTCATCCTTTCGGGGTCGATTAAATAAGTACCGGTTACGCATTGGGGTCGACATAATTGACTTAGTCCGTTTGTCTGTCCTTGTTTGTCTTCTCTGTGTGTAGCCCCTTGTGGGCAGTAAAGAAATAAGAATTGTTAGAATGCCTGACGAAGTGCTACCAGTATTTTGTCCATCTTCACATTCTGAGTTAAAATTCTGTTGACATTGACTTTGCCTTTCATCCTTTTGGGGTCAATGAAATAAGTACCAGTTGTGCACTGGGGTCGATGTAGTCGACTATTCCCCTGCCACAAATTTCTGGCCTTATGGCTATAGTAGAAAGGATTATTAGGTGTTATTATTGTTTAACTATTTTGTTATCATATTTCTGTTCAAATACTCTGCCTCAGTTACTGTTAATTTTTAAAATAATGAAGAATTTTAAAGAAATAACTGTAATTAAAAAGCTGATAATGTAAAACGATGATGATGACATATATACATATATACATACATGATTTAACATATAAACACAGCTATAATACATAAGTAAATATATTTATTTGTGTGCATGACCTAATAAATATTGATCAATAAAATATATCCTAGACTAAAATAGGTACTGGAGTTGATATGGTCATGTAAAATCTTTGAATGTGGTGTCCCAACATGGCCACAGTCCAATGAACCCAAATCCATAAAAGAAATAAAAAAACCAAAACAAATGAAACACCTATCTCTTATACATTGGAAGTTTGGTTAAGATAGGATTAAGTAACCCAAATCATAGTAATCACTATGTTTTTAGCTGAGTTTCACATTCTCCCCTCTAGCCATTCGATATCTTCCAGCACGGCACTAATATCAGCTACTAATATATCGACCTCAATACACTGATCAATATCTATCACGGATAAAGATAGGTGAAATACTCCATCACAAAAATACATAAATAAATAAATAAATAAATAAATGAAGAAAAAACGCACCATAAACAGTTATAAACAAATAAAAGACCTCTGAAGAAAAACGAATGTAAAACTATTAAGGAGGGAAAAGAAGAAGAAATGGTAAAAATCTTTAAATCTTTTTCTATTCTAAGTATCTTTGTTGAAATGATGCTGCATTGAATTTCTTGCTTTTATTTTTCTTTCTTTCTTTCTTTTTTTTTTGGGGTAAGACAAAGGCAAAAGATGTTGTGAAGGAGGTGGTATCAAGTTGAGATGAAAACAGACCCATAAACAATGGAATTAGCTTGACATAGTTGCAGCAACACAGAGCCATCCATATATAGTTATTATTTCCAGTTCTGATATCATAGATATTCAATTACAATAGTGATGATATAAAGTGACCTTTATTGAACTGAGAGCTATAACTGAATCATTGGCAGCAGAACTAAGGAGAGTGGTTGCATACAAAAACTCTCCAAGAGAAATTTAAGAGGGAATAATATTGAGCAGAAAGGTTACAATGATGATGATGAGACCAAGGATGACAATGACGGTGAGGACGACAATGATAGGACGGTAATGATGATGATGATGAAGATGACGATGATGGTGAGAACAACAATGACAATGAGAATTCTATTGATTCTTTTGAGTAGTTTTTGAAATGCTACTTTGAATATTGATTGCTTGTTTCCAACTGAGAAGAACTCGATGATTAAAAGGTTGTAAAGATTATAATCTAAGTAAACAGTTAAACTATTTGAAAATATCGAATTTCTGGACAAAAACCTTATTATTAATAGTTTTAAACAATTAAAGAGAAAGTAGGAAAGAAAAAAAATGGGAAAAGAAAAATTGCAGTCAGAAATATTACTAAGATGATAAATTATCTCTGATTTGTTAAAATCCTTTTCTAGCCTCAGCAGATTTGGTGGATATTATAAACAAATTAGCAATATTGACCTCAACATTATGATATAGTGCTGAAATATGAATAGTGTGTGTGTGTGTGTGTGTGTGTGTGTGACTGAAACAAATGAAAGAATAAAAGAATGTATATAGATATGTGTGTGTGTGTGTGTGTGTGTGTGTGTGTGTGTATCTATCTATCTATCTATCTTCACTTATACATTTCAGTTTAACTGTTTCTGCTATAACAGGCAGTACATTCAGAATTGAGTGCTTATGCAACATCGTATAGTTTCTTCAGAGCCAGTTTAAAGTGATTACAATAACTCCTGTTCTTTTGTCATTCATTTATTCATTCAGTCACACACACACACACACACACACACACACACACACACACACACACACACACAAAGCCTGCCCTGAAAATTCTTTTCTGTCACTTGCAAAACTGATTTAGGAAAATTCAAGTCAATGAGGAAGTTTCTACATGCGACTAATGTGCTAGAAATAGCAGACAAATCTCTGTTATATCACACTAGACTCTTTTGATCATAGGTCTGTTGAATTAGAACCAGCCTGGGGCTAAATAAATAAATATGAAAGCAACAGCAGCATTTAGAAGACACAGCAAATTATGTGGCAAAATCAGCATCTCTACATGGAATATTGTAGACGCAATCTTCTGATATACATTGCAAAATGTGTATGGACATGTCACCATCTGTAAGTATGTAAAGATATGTGAATTATGCATATGTGATTGTGTTTAAGAATGTATATGTAGATGTGTATGTGTGTAAGAGAGAGATAGAGAGAAGATGAGAGTGAGAGGGATATCAGTGATGCTAAATAATGTAAAATGCTGTGTTATCATATTTAGTATGTAACACAGAATGAATTAAAGAGACTATTGAAGCTGGAGAATGTAGATTCCTTACTTCAAAGGAGGATGCTTCAAATAGTGTGTTTGCTTGTGTGTATGTGTGTGTGAGAGAGAGAGAGAGAGAGAGAGAGAGAGAGAGAGAGAGAGAGGGAGGGAGGGAGAGAGAGAGAGAGAGAGAGAGGGAGAGAGAGAGAGAGAGAGAGAGAGAGAGTGTGTGCATGCAATTTCAAAGCCCTCCATACACTTTCACAAATGTATTATCCAGTTTACAGCAAGTAGAACAAAAATCCGTTTAGCAATGGTTGATAAATTCTTAATTTGGGATAGGTAAAACAGCCTGAGATAAACTATGCTCTATGGAGTAGATTTCTAGGAAAATAGGAAGAAAGAATTCTGAATGTAAGCATGTAATATAGCAAATGAGAATGGAGAAAAAACTACTCCGTGATAACACATTGCAATAGAGGAATGATATTAGCTACAAATACAACCTTATTACATTATATACATTATTTCACAATCCTACTGCATAGAGATTTCAGCTTGTAGTTCTGTAATTTTTGCTTCTACAGTTAACTCAGGTTTTAAACTTAATTCATCATTCAGTTTAACACCACTGCCTGGCACTTAGGGGCCTCTAGCAAAGTTTCACCCAGTTACAAGCATTCTGGACAAGGTCTCAACTTTCTTTCTCAACCTCTCACTTTTCTTGGGGGTTCTGAAAAGGCTTGTGGATGTTGCCATTTTGCCTTCATCTGAACTGTAAGAAAAAAACTTTAGCTTCTATTTTGTATTTGTCAACCAGAGGGAGCTATCAGGCAGAATGACATACTCTGTAGTTGAATATGAAAAAGATAGATTTGAGTGCTGTCTTGTTATTAATGCCAACGAAACATTGAAATTTGTAAAATTAAATATTCCATTCCAACTAGATATACTGTCTGGCAAAATTGTTAGCACACCAGAAAACTTGCTTAGTAGCATTTTGCCTGGCTTTATAATCTGAGTTCAAAATCCAGCAAGGTAAATTTTGTTTTTCATCCTTTCAGGATCAATAGTGTAAGGTATCAGTTAACTACTAGTGTTGATTTAATTGACAGACCCTTTCCCCAACATTTGAGGCTTTGGACCTGTGTTAGAAAGTATCCTAAGTGTAGGGAATTCACTGAATCATTAGAGCATCAGACCAAATGCCTTTGCAGTAGGTGTTCTGGCTCTTTGCATTCTGAGTTCAAATTCTACTTAGATAAGCTTTGCTCTTATCATTTCAGATTTGATAAATAAAATATCATTCAAATACTGGGGTTGATTTAAGTAACATACTACTCCCCACCAAATTTCTGGCCCGGCACTTACGTAAAAATCATCATCATTATCATTACTATTGCTATTATTAACTGTGCCATCCTAAATTAGCTGTGGAGAATTTCTTCTCTGAAGGAATGTAAGAATATTAACTACATCGTAATAATGAAAGCCATCAGTTACACTAACAAGATCTTCCATAAAATGCCCAGTTCCTTCATTCTTGAATGATTCATCAAAACAGAAAAGCAATGTATTTAATTTCACTATAATCTAAAGCTGATAAAACGCTCTGATTACACAATTTTATCTTACACTTTTCCAAGCAAGAACTTAATATTATCTGTAGTCAGAGTCATTTGGTTTCTAGTTAGAGAGCCTGAATGAAGTATAAACACATATGGATACAAAACATTCAGGCGGGGTCCCTATTAAATCATGGTTTTATGTAAAACTTCTCTCAAGAGTGCCAACTATACAAGGAAGGGATGGTGATGGGGTGAGAAATTCCAAAACTGATCACTGATATATACTAAGTTCCATCCTGAGAAATTCTCTAAACAAACACCTTTTAGTTCTTTATTTCTTTACATTCTTTTAGCCATCACAGTCAAGTTCCTGCTGCAGTACTTGGTACATTCAGTTTTTAACAGAAGTGAAAGTAAGAAAACCTGCTGGTGTTATGTTTGGGAGTTAACGATAAAAAAAGCATATTTCCTTTCATCAGTGCTTCCAGTTATTAATTAATTATGACTTCCATATTTATTTCATTTGATGTTCAACAGATGTTTCCTTGAAAATGAAATGAAACGAAACTAAATGGCGAGTGTATATACTGACAACCCAATATTACTGAATTTAACACTTCTTGTTCACACTGTTATGCAATTCTATTTGATATCGAAGTTATCAACCATCCCACATGCAAACTGTTATACACATCTATAATAGAAAGGAAACATATAATCATGTAGTTAAGAAGTTTGCTTTGCAACCAAATGGCTCCATGTTTGATGCTAATAATGCATGGCACCTTCGGTGTGTCTCTGCTGCAGCAGCATCAAGTTAACTAATACCTTATCAGTGAAATTTCGTTGTAGAGAACTGTGCAGAAGCCTACCAAGCTCACTTTGCAACCGTATTGTTATGGATTCAGTCCCACTGTATGCACCTTGGGTAAATGTCTTCAACTACAAACCAAGAGCAACCAATGCCTTGTGAGTGAATATGTATGTATGTATGTATGTATGTATGTATGTATGTATGTATGTATGTAATCGACTTAATCCTTCTGTCTGTCCTTGTTTGTCCCCTCTATGTTTAGCCCCTTGTGGGCAATAATGAAATAAGAAATGTTATTTTACTGATCAAAATTAATCAAGGTACTGTATGAATTCCATTGTTGTTTTACTAATTGAGAAACTGTTATATTGCAATATAACAGTGGCGACGAGGATTTCGTAGCTCACACGTTAATGATTTCAAATTTTGGCACAATGCCAGAAATTTTAAGGGTGTGGAAATGTTACTGGTGTAGCCATCCGGTTGCACCAGTCCTCAGTCAAATCGTCCAACCCATGCTAGCATGGAAAGCGGACGTTAAACGGTGATGATGATGATGATGATGATTGTTGAAATGGTACTTATTTTATCAACCCCCAAAGAGAGTAAAAGACAAAGTTGTCCTTGGTAAGATTTGAACTCAGAACATAATACAAATACTTCCTGTACATCCAACTTCAGTACTAATTGATATTGTTGAATCCAAAGTCAGCTTTGATTAAACAAATCTATGATCAGAGATGTTCCAGGCATGACAAGCTTGTCTTTTATCCAATTTACTTTCAATTTTGAAGATATAAAAATTTGAGTGGAGAGAAATTCAGCTGCTATTTCTAGCAGTCTCAGTGACCATATAAACACTCCTTTGTCAGCTCCATCCAACACTAATTAAAATCACCAAGGTAACAAGAACCATCAACTACTAACTACTTCTGAGCAGTGTTTATAGACATCAAATAGTAGATAAAAAAAACATTAAAAATGTTTTCAATGTGTAACAGGACTGAAATATAATATTTTAAAACAAATAAGCTAAAATTTCTCAGTGAAAAAAAAAAAGTCTTGAGTTATATAGAGCCATTATAACATTAGAAACATCATCATTTTAACAACTGCTTCTTTTTTTTTATACTGGTATGAGATGAAAAGATTTTCCATAGAGTATACCATTAATCTTCTCGGTTTTTGTCATCATCTCTGCAGTAAGGCCAAGCTTCATAAAATCTGACCTCAGCCTGTTCTCCCTGCTTTAATTATTCCTCACATTTTATCATCTTACTGGTGGCACACAAGCTGAT
>NC_068983.1:30771548-30771997 GCF_001194135.2 Octopus bimaculoides
GGTCTTGTGCTATGCAGTTGCTTGACCTACCAGAAAAAGCAGTAAAATTTCATATCACACCTTATATTAAAACAAAAAAGGGCCTATCTAATGCATGTCAGCATGGAATACAGATGCTAAATGATGATGACGATGATAATGATTATATATATATATATATATATTTATATATATAAACAATATATGAGTATATGCATATATATGTACGTGTATGTATATACGTTCATCTACATGTACATATAGATACATAACTGGGTACATGACGTGGCAAAAGAACATGGACAAAATGGTAAACAAAGTGCAACAAACAAGCAGACCACATAGAAACATCCCCTTCATCAGCTGCCACCATTAAAACTCCGGCGTTTCGAAGAATTAAGGCAGTACGCATCGTTAAAATGGTTCTTCCCACGAACACAAATTAAATTGTTTTCGTGGAGGGTAGTGGC
>NC_068983.1:30772369-30773419 GCF_001194135.2 Octopus bimaculoides
TATATATATATATATATATATATATATATATATATATATATATATATATATATGTATGTATGTATATACATATATACACATACACACACACACACACACATACATATATGCATATATATATATATATAGGCACAGGCATGGCTGTATGGTAAGGAGTTTACTTCTCAACCACATGGTTCCAAGTTCAGTCCTACCATGTGGCACCTTGGACCAACCAAAGCCTTGTGTGTAGATTTGGAAGACAGGAACTGAAAGACCCTTGTAGTGTGTGTGTGCGCACGTATGTGTGCGTGTGTATTGTGTTGTGTGTGTATGTGTGTCATTGTGTCTGTGTTTCTCCCCACTATCTCCACCACCAATAAATACCACTTGACAAATATTGTTGGTTTGTTTACATCCCCATAACTTAGCAGTTCAGCAAAATAGATCAATAGAATAAGTACCAGGCTTAAAAAGAAAACGTAAGTACAGAGGTTGTGTTTCTTCTCTCATTCAATTTTTAATTTGTTACATGTGGTTTGTTCCTGATGACTATGCTTGAGGTATTTCTCAACACATGAAACTATTAGTAGTACATAAAAACAGGTATTGTGTCAATTAAATAATATTTATCTCTCACCAAATGGAGTACTTTTTTGTTGACCTTATCACCATCTTGGAGCCTGGTGCAGCCATCTGGTTCACTAATCCTCAGTCAAATCATCCAACCCATGCTAGCATGGAAGGCAGACATTAAATGATGACGACGACGACGACGACGACGATGATGATGATGATGATGATATCGTTTTTATAAAAACAAATCTGGAGAAGAAACACACTCTAAAAAGCAGAGCAGTAATATTTTTTTGCTGGTGAAGGCCAGTTTATGAGGTTACCCTGGGTTTCCCATCCATAAAGGGCTTAACCCCACGGTGCCTCGTCAGACCCCAAGACCTACACCGTGGGGTTAAGCCCTATATTGACGGGAAACCCAGAATAATGCCATAAACTGGCCTTCACCAGGAATATATATATATATATATATATATATATATATATATATATATA
>NC_068983.1:30773803-30774957 GCF_001194135.2 Octopus bimaculoides
ATATATATATATATATATTTGAAGGTTTGGAAGTGATGTACAGAAATTATATAGAAAACAATTTTAATTAAGGTACTCAGAAACCTGGATGTTTGTACATTTACAGATTTTTATTAATGTCACATATTAAATGAAGCGCTTTTCACCTAGTCGTGTAGGTTTTTCACACATATGACTGAATCAAGTCTCAGTAAATTGCTGGTATTGATGCTGGAGAGATGAAAGGCCAAATCAGTTTTCATGGAATTTAAACTCAGAACATAAAGAGATGCATCTAAATATTGAATGACTTTTTCTCTTTTTCTCTGTTGATGTATTGCTCAAACATCCACCATCCTCTAGACCTAAAATAATAACACTGGTGGTGGTAATTAGCTCATAATAATTTTTATCTATTAAAAATATAATAATGATCCTTCTTGATATGTATGTGTAAGCAAATGAGTATGTATATGAGTGTGTATACATGCATATATACATTCATGATGGTTAATTTATAGATACACTGTAAGCAACTACACAAAAAATCCCCTGACAAAAATAAAGGCTTCATCTTAATTATTTACCAGCATAAATCTGAACACTCATTGCTATCAACTATGTATGACTCTTACTTGACATTAAAATCCTATTAAAATTATATCACACAGCACCCCCAGAAAATCTGTTTTTATGCTTCCTAGTGTATACAAGAAGATTGAATCTTCATTGGCTTCTCCTCCTCCTTCACCTCCCCCTTTCTTTGGCAGTCTTTAATTAGCTGATGTGCTAAACAACATAAAGAAACATAGACCATACACACATTCCAGATATCTATGTAGAGTTAAATACTTTTTCATGTGAAACCCAGACTTCTTTCAGAAAGTCACACTTAACCCTTTTGTTACCATATTTCTGTTGAAATATACTACCTTTGTTGCAATTACTTTTGAAAAGAATATTAAAAAATTTAGTAAAATGACTTTGTCATTATTAAACTGGTATTTGGAACATAAATTAAGATGAAATGTTGTTTGAAGTTTATAATTTACATCACTTTAAGACAGGAAATCTGTATCATAGAAATAGGAGTGACCTCAGGTAGAACAGTATTAAAAGAGTTAATATCAGCCCTCTGTGTGTGTGTGTATATATATATATATATATATATATAT
>NC_068983.1:30774985-30775609 GCF_001194135.2 Octopus bimaculoides
AAAACTCAATTAAAATAAATTTATAAAAAATTAAAATTAAATTGAGCTTTATAGATAAAATATATATAAAATATATAGTTTTAGGGAAAATAACCAAGTTTCAAGAACTCATCATATTATACTCATTTATTGTGCTTTTAATTATTAATTTTTCTATATGTGATAGTGGATTTTCATCGATGAGTTCTTGAAACTTGGTTATTTTCACTAAAACTATATATTTTATATATATATATATATATATGTATGTATATATATATATACGCACACACATTAGCGAATCACTAAATTATCCAATAATTTGGATGATGAAAACATAAAAGCATAAACTGCAAAGCAGGTCCAGAAAAAGCTGAACAGTTGAGTGGGCTTAACTGATGAGGCAGCAGAAACTTCTGATACTGACATCAGTATTAAGAATTCTTGATCAGCATTTTTCAAACAATTATGGTTCCTGTTAGTGTATATGTTTTCATTCATGTGTGTTAACTATAGCATAAGAACACTTTAGCTTTTATTTCTAGCAATGTAGGCGTTTCCTAAAACCCTAGTGACATTTATGGACAATTATTATTCTCCTTTTTGGTGTAACATTGCTAACTGCTGTTAATATTAATTTATATA
>NC_068983.1:30775846-30780555 GCF_001194135.2 Octopus bimaculoides
TATATATATATATATGGCGTGGCCGTTGCCAGTACCGCCTGACTGGCCTTCATGCCAGTGGCACGTAAAAGCACCCACTACACTCTCTGAGTGGTTGGCATTAGGAAGGGCATCCAGCTGTAGAAGCTCTGCCAAATCAGATTGGAGCCTGGTGTAGCCATCTGGTTCACCAGTCCTCAGTCAAATCGTCCAACCCATGCTAGCATGGAAAGCGGACGTTAAATGATGATGATGATATATGATAGACTACTTTCAGTTTCCATCTAGCAAGTCCACTCAGAACACTTTTGTTGGGCTTTAGTAGAGGACACCTGCACAAGGTGTCACACAATGGCGCTGAACTGAAAACAACCTGGCCAAGAAGCAAAATTCCTAATTTTACTGTCACACCTGCAAGTAGTCACGTCTACAACTAGATATACAGTCTGAAAAAAGAAAAAAAAGCAGGCTTGTCATAGCTGAAATATCTTTGATAATAAATCTCATTATACTGGCTGACATAGGTATCAATAAATGGTTTTGTTTATAATCTGTGATATCATTGCTCAATTTCACTATGATATCACATGTGGAGGTATGTGGCCTAGTGGTTAGGGTGTTGCACTCATGATCATGAGATTGTGGTTTTGATTCCTGGACAGGGTAGTACATTCTGTTCTTGAGTAAAGCACCTCATTTCACATTGCTGGCAAAAATGAGCTATCCTCCAAGGACTGGCATCCCATCCATGATGGGAAATATATATATATAGTGCAGAATCTGGGAAACAGGTCTTATGAGCCTATGATTCACATAATACTACACCTCTTTTATTTTTATCCTACTTTTATGAGCCAAAATGAAAGGATTCGTGGGTCTCTCAAACAACTAGAAATAGCAGACGAATTACCCTTGAAGAAAATCCAGCAGTTTTATAAAAAAAAAAAAAAAACAGCACTTCTGAATACAATGGATTATGAAGTCTGATGTATGAAGAACAAATTATGCAATGAGCTTGACAGGAACATTTTCAGTTATAAACCTGTGAATGTTATTTTCCCCCTCTTACAAAGCCATGGAAATAAAAACCTCATTCTTATTAAATATAGTGTTAGCCATGAGTTATAAACAATCACGTCCTTTTATACCTCTTTAAGACTCCCCCCCTCTCTCTCCTCATATAAATCATTATTGTGGCTTTTGCTCATAACCTTTACAACCTTTTACTTTTGCTTTTAACCCTTTGCAAGCCTTGACCAAAGTAATGTTGTTCGTCTTTGACATGAATAAAACCTTTTAGCCTCGCATGAATATTTTCTGGCAAATTGTCTAGATAAAGCATTTACCGAGCCAACAAAATCTCTCGGTATGCTAGAAATATTAGTTAAATTCCTTCAAATAACACCCCACAATCTTAAAAAATGATAGACCACATTAGATAGTGTTGTTCAAGATAATCTTAAAAGGACATGATGAACAAAGCTGAAATACTTTTGATTTTTGATCTGTTCTCTCAAGATTTAACAGGAGATTAAAACAACAACAGATCATCCCTAAAAACACACTGGACTAACTTAGACCTCTTTTAATAATTAATACTATCCTCTAGTCTATTTAACCTGAGAAAGTATCCAGACAAACAGAAGAAATGCCAGAAATGTTTAGAGGAGATATGAATATCAGCAACTTTAGATATGCAGGAGATACTGCCTCATTAACTTTCAACAAAGATGACCTGCAGAACCTTGCAACTACAGTACAGGACAAAGGAATGCTTTGTGAGATGAAAATGAATGTAAAGAAAAGTAAATCAGTGGTAATCAGTAAGAAACAAAGAAAGCTACTAAAAATACATATTACAATTGAAGGAAAGCCAGATGAACAGATACAACAAAGAACAATATATCTGGGATACATTGAGAAAATAGGAAATGTGGAATAGATATCAAAAGAAAGATTGAAATAGTTTGAAAATCATTTGGGAAAAAATGTTCAACATATTAGCATCAAGAAATATTAATACTGAATACAGAAAAAACATTCTTAAAATGTTATGTATGATCCATTCTATCATATGGAGCTGGAAATGGACATTAACAAAAGCATTAACTAATAGATTAGAAGCCTTTGAGACGTGGACTTATCGAAGAATATTGAGAATATCATGGACAGAACATATAATGAATGATGATGTATAAAGAATGGTAAAAACTGAGAAAATCTTATGAGACACCATCAAAAAGAGAAAACTAAAATATTTTGGACATTTACTTTGAAAAAATAGTTTACACTGCTAATAGAAGGAAAATGAAAAAGTAAAGAGGAACACCAAGAATTATGTTAAAAAAAAACACAGAGCAAACTTAGAATATAGTAGATGGATAATGACAGCACAAGAAAGACCAAGATTGCAATCCATGATATTCAAACAGCTATGAGTGGCAGATATCTAATGAAAATGACAGTTAACCTTGATTTAATTCAAATTTTGGTCTGAGGCACTAAATTCAGTAATACTAGGCAGAAGGTATAGTCATCTTTCTCTTCTTTGCTCTATGCCACATTGCTCATGGACATTAATTCCAATTCAAGAGCACAGCATGTCTTTCATTGGAGTTTTCATGGCTGCAGTCTTGGACCAGCTGCAGGGTTTGCCAGCCCATGTAAAGGATGTTTTTAGGAGACTCCATTGGATGGCCATTGGCTCACATTGAGCCCATCATTCCTTTGCTTTTTGTCCAGTAGAGTGTCTACAACACCTTTATCACCTGTCAGGCCAGGTGGGAAAGCTGGTTTAATTACCAACCACCCAAACATGGCAAAGGTATAGACATGGCTGTATGGTTAAGTTGTTTGCTCTATAGCCATTTTGCCTTTGGTCCAGTTGTACTGCATACACATATATGCACACAAATAGATATGTCCTAAAGAGACATATTCACATGAAGTAGAAGCGCAGGTGCATGCATCTATATATAGGCACACACTAAGTCAACCACATTTTCCACATATTTACAAACACTGGGAACTGTCTTAGCTCAAAATGTCATGTCACTTTCTTAGCAACTGACTTGAACTTCATGAAGAACTTAAATAAATCTTTAAGAAAGCACACACACACACACACACACATTCACTCACACATACATACATATGTGTGCATGTGTGTTTGCATGAAAGTTGCCATTTCTGTGACTCATATGAGACCGGCTAAGTGAAAAACTGCCATTATGTTTACATTCTTGGTGAATATTGCATCCTACAACTCTATGTCCTGAAAGTAGAGGAGGAAAAAAAACCCATTTCTTGTAATACAGGAAAGGCTTAGCAGCAAAAAGAGTAACTGGTAGCAAGAATAGTGCCTTAAATAAGTACCTATCTAACACATCCCAGCTTAGAAAAAGATATGTAAAACCAATAAATTAAGAATGGCCTCTTGACTTCTTTTATAGTTATTAGAGTACAAGATGCAGCATCTGTGGTCATTGCACTGTTTTTGAGATTGGCTCTGTTAATGCAATGGAATATCTGCAGGTTGGTGTCTATGAAGGAGGAGTTCCAGAAGATAAGTCTTGCAAGGGTGAAAGAACATGGTTAAATATTTAATGTTAGCTTATAGCAATCACCATGCAATAACCAAGGAAAATTAGACTGTTTTCCTCAGTCATTGCACAATGATCGCTATAAGCTTTAAACTTATATAAATACCATTATTATTATTTACAGGATTGTAAAACTAAGCACTGTATAACAAAACCATTCGCATTTAATGTTAGGTTTAAAAACAGATTAGATTTACAAGAGGACTGATAAACAATAAAGGGGACAACTAGAGAAGGGAGCAGGCGTTTCAAGTGGGCTTAGATGTAGGTACTAAGTAACCTAATAGCTTAAAGTAAAGGCTCTTAGCATGAGTTGTACCACCCCACTGGTCTAAGGGAGTGTTAGGCTTCAGGAGGCAGTGAGATGGTTGGTGAGGTAACATAATTAATATACTAAATTTTACCTAGAGTAGTAATTATATTATACATGATAAAAGTAGTAATAGTTATTAAGATAAAATGAGAAATAAGTAGTGTACTACTATTTCAAGCAGATCAAGCAATTGTACAGAATCTACTCAATTGTTTGACCTGATAAAAAAAATTTAACAAGATCTCATTAAGTCCAGGGAAGCCATTAACTTGTGTCATATAAAGTAAATTTGCTACTTTTGTTTTTATTCATTTTTTATCACTTTAACCATTTAGCGTTTAAACTAATCATATCTGGCCCAAATATTCTACTTGTATTATATTCAAATTGACCAGATCTCTCACATGTATTCTCACATGTATTCTGCAATATCATTCTAAAAATAAACAACCACATTGACAAAATTTCAAAGCTACATGATAATGCATGAGTAATTTCAAATGATGTGAATATACAAGCATTACATTTGACAGAGTAATCTGTATGCTGAGGGGTTAAAACTTATGCAATCCATTTTCTGAGTAAAATTTATAAATTATTATCCATGTTAAATTAGTTGTGTAATGATACATCACTCACCACTCTAGGTGGGCTCTAGGCATAACAGCTTCCTAAAAAGGGATACAACAAAAAAAAAGTTAAGGAGTGGCTGTGTGGTAAGTAGCTTGCTTACTAACCACATGGTTCTGGGTTCAGTCCCACTGCATGGCACCTTGGGCAAGTGTCTTCTACTATAGCCTTGAGCCGACCAAAGT
>NC_068983.1:30780565-30789206 GCF_001194135.2 Octopus bimaculoides
TGGGCAAGTGTCTTCTACTATAGCCTTGAGCCGACCAAAGTCTTGTGAGTGGATTTGGTAGGCGGAAACTGAAAGAAGCCCGTCGTATATATGTATATATAATATATATATGTGTGTGTGTGTGTGTGTTTGTCCTTCCACCATCACTTGACAACCGATTCTGGTGTGTTTACATCCTCGTAACTTAGCGGTTCAGCAAAAAGAGACCGATAGAATAAGTACTAGGCTTACAAAGAATAAGTCCTGGGGGTCGATTTTCTTGACTAAAGGCGGTGCTCCAGTATGGCTGCAGTCAAATGACTGAAACAAGTAAAAGGGTAAAAGAGTAACCACTAGCTTAGAGGAACCGAAGCTGTTTTATTAGAGGTAGAAGAAACTGCTCATCTGTAATAAGCTTGTTGTAGTATGTTGTTGAGTGAGACTTAACTGCAAATAAAGCTTAATGATATTTTTTAAGAAGTGTAAGACTTATGTGTTGAAGTTTAACAGTAGTAATACTCTCCCAGATATGTAAACATTTTCTACACCACATCATGTTAGAACCAAATGGAAATCAACTGAAGTTTCACTTTTGCTTCTCTGTTTGTTTTCTTTCATTTTTTTAGTTTTGTTTGTTAATTTTTCCCCCTCTCTTGTAACTAACTATGTTACTATAATTGCAGCAAAAATTGGAATGTTTCCTCATTTGCCCAAAGTGATGAAAACCTTGCTCTCTAAGGCATTCCAGGAACTTTTACATTTACACCAAATCAACAACACTCAATCATTTTTCTATTAGTAAAAAATGGCTTTGAACTTTGAAAATATTTCCTGACAGTTATTAACCAATGAAAGGTAGTAGAAGCTCATTTTACAGCTTTACAGCTGCTTTGAAAGTCTGTGGTGTTGAAACAGCTTATAACAAGCATAATTTCAATTTCAGTCATACGTTTAGAGTCACTACTATATCAGTAGATGAGCCACCAGTATACTAACACAACAAGTACCTACCACACTACCACCATAAGTACTATTGTACTACTACTTCTACCACTAACCACACATAGTATCATCACTACTACATGTACACAACTGCAGACACTATGATAACCATCATAGTTACAAATGCACGAGTGTAGCTATAACTGCTTTGATCTACCACGTCCATCATCACAATTACAACTACCTCCACATCATACTGCAACCACCACCACATCACATTAGTCATCCTAATACTACCAACACGACACAACTACTGTGGTAACTACCCTCACGTCACTACATTCACTACCACATCCACTACTACACCAAATGGGCCAAAGACAAAACCTCTACATATCTACTTAATCTGCAAGTAATAGTAATTAAATCACAGATCACGTTATCGTTTTAAAGAAAGGACATATTGAGTAATGTTGTTCTGAGTTCTCTAAAATTAGGGGAAAAGATGGGATGACTATGTGTTATGTCTCAAGCTACTGCTATCCATCACCTTCGGATGATCTCTACTCAACCACTACGCAACTGTTACTCGACTGCTACTCAACACTCCTACCACAGCCAGACTACCTCTATTTATGTGTCTTGGGAGATCCTACTTCTTCGCCTGGGGGCGTCTACACAACACTATGACTGGAGAGCTTTTGATCATAGGTCTGCTCTATTGGGGAAGACTTAGAGCTAAACAACAAGACTATCAGAGCTACCATCACATCCACCAACACACTATCAATACTACAATCATTTGCTACAGCTTCATTAAGTATCAATTTCAATATTTTACATGGCAGTAGTGGTTGGCTTTGGTGGGATTTGAACTTGTAACCATAAAGTGCCAGAACAAATTCCACAAGGCATTTTGTCTAATGGTCTAAGGATTCTGCCAATCCACTCTATCATCATCATCATTTAATGTCTGTTTTCCTCGCTGGTATGGGTTGGACAACTTGACAGGAGCTGGCAAATCAGAGGACTGCATCAAGTTCCATTGTCTGCTTTGGTACAGTTTCTACATGGTTCCTAACACAAACCATTTTACAGGTTGGACTGGGTGCTTTTTATGTGGCACCAGCACCCCTGTGCTTTTCCTGTGGCACTGACATTATATATGTGTATGTGTGTATGAAAATAATGTATGTGTGTGTGTGTGTGATAATAATTGGGTCTGATTTAGGTAATTTTAGAAAAAAAGGTTAGCCAATTTAATCGTTCTTGCTATTTAACTGTCGGTTATCAACCCTGGAGGGATGAATGGCAAAATTAGGGTAGAATTTAAACACAAAACTTAGAATTTAAACTCAGAATGTAAAGTGCCAGAAAAAATAATGCAAAGTATTTTCTCTGATGTCCTACCAAAAGTATATATTACTGTGGCTGTGCTTAGTAGATTTGAATTCATGATCATGCAATGAATAAGTTGACTTGTTATCAGCACAACAAATGAGATAAATATTTTCAGCAAGAGAATAATGAATGGGTAACACTCAAGTATTACCAATGAGGAAGCCTCTATACAAATAGTAGCCAAATCTCACTCAAATCACAGTTTATTGATTTAACCCTTTTGTTATATTTCTTTGTTGCATTTAAATTTTAAAATAAAGACGAATTTTAAGCTGGTTTTTGGAACATAAATTAGCATGAAATTTTCAGGGTCAATAAAATAAATATGAACTGAGCACTGGGGTTAATTTAGTCATCTCAAACACCACCTTTTAAAAATTGCTGGCCTTGTGCCAAAATTTGAAACCATTATTGATATCATTCTTCATATTTTTGCCTTTGAGACAAGAAAGAGAGGAAGTACCAGACTAAATGCCGTTTGGTATTTAGTTTTATGCCAATCCATATCCCATAACCAGCAAGAGTCAATAAAATAAAAGTTAGTCTTGTTGTGGAGTTAATTCAGCTGTCTTTACTCCCACGACTGCAAACTCATGGCCTTCTGCAAGTGTAATAAACTACTGTTACTCTTGCTTTCAGCATTGCTTGGTTAGTGTAGCAGTTTTATGGACCAAGTGTCTTTCAAGTATCCTTTGTCTTATCATGTGACATCAAGTGGTTGAATTTTCAGTCTATCACAACCAACACACACACACATATATGTATATATATGCATGTGTGTATTTGTATATACACACACACATACATGTATACTGACATATATGTATTATACATTTACTTACATAGAAACACATACACAGATATACAGATACATACACACACTTATATGTATATCAGATATATTGCTGTCAGCACAATTCAGTGAAATGTCGCTACCTGAACTTAAGCATTATTACGCAGGTGGTTTTGTTTTCCAAAGTGTCCAGAAAGATTTGAGGAAGATCATTGACGCAGAGAATAAGAGAAGTGGGGCTAGTAACAGATCTCTAAAAAGTATTTGGGTTGAGGAATCTGGGAATTAGAGCAGCAAACAACAAGCTATGATATGGTTGATATAAAACAAATGGATGTTTGTTATAGTATAGCTATAAGAAAGGTTGACTCATTGTTTAACAGTAAGCTTGCTGTGATCAAGTTAGACCTTTGCTAAAAAGTATTCCAGCTATGGCAATCATACCATTTTTTTTTTACAAGTATAGTTTATTCTATACTGTTCTATTCAGTGTTATGTTCCTTTTCTGAGATGGTATCTTGTAATTTAAGAGCATCATTATTATTGTCATCATTATTATTGTCATCATTGTTATTGTCATCATTGTTATTGTCATCATGTCTACTAACATCTGTGAGATTGGCGCGCAGCTGGCAAGCCTGTCAACCCCCACCCCTGAGAAGAGGGGATTTTTGCTAGTAGATGAAGGGTTAGGTATGTAACAAGGACATGAGGCAGAGAAGGTTATGGCTGTAGAGGGGTTACATGGTCACTCACATTTAGAAGAGAGTTAGAAATGAATGGTTAATAGCTGCAAAGAGACACATAGTGGTGATAAGCTGTCCAGGTGGCACCTCAAGGCATGAGGTAAGTAGAAGTGAATGGGGACAGAGAAACTAGGAGGTGGTGGGAGTTTGTAAGAATGTATGGAGAGAAACAGACAGGGAAAATGGGAGGCAGGAAACCCCTGAAAGAATTGGATAGGGTTGAAGAGTGGAGGCAGTGGGGAGAGGGATTGCCATTTATGTCTTGATTGGAAGATAATAATAATTTCTGTTATAGGCACAAGGCCTAAATTTAAAAAAATTTTTTGTCAGGTGGTGGTGGCAATCAATCACATCAGCTCCAACTGTTACTTTTTTTTTATCAAACCCAAAAGGATGTCAATCAACTTTGGTGGCATTTGAACTCAAATATAAAGAGCTGGAAGAAATACCACTAACCATTTTGCCTGGTGCAATAACGATTCTGCCAACTTGCCACCTTATGATGTCTTATAATGATAGCATCATTCCCAGTATAACACCAACAGTGGGCGTTGTTTATGGTAGCTCTACTTTACTTATAAAATACAAGATGTGGACAAGGTTTGACTAAAACAGGCTGATAAATTTATCAGTTTGCCTAACCCTCAACAAAAATGTTTGTAATGGAACTCGAAACCCCATATTTCTCTAGTGTGTGTGTGTGTGTGAGAGAGAGGGGAGTCTTCATGAAGATAAGAAATACTTGTGGAATTGAATAAAAATATAAATGAAAGAGTAAACATGGGTTTTATGTTACTTCCAATACAAACAAGTCCAAGAGAAATTTGTTGAGATGTTGGTTGGAGCAATTTAGGAATTATAAATTGTTGACAGAAGCAACTATAATAAATGATATTTAGCATATAAGTGTGTCTATCTATCTATCTACCTATCTATCTATCTATCTCTCTATATATACACACACACACACATATATATACATATCCATATACATATATATATATGTATACATATGTATACACATGCACACACACACACACACATGCACACACACACACACACACATATATATATATATGAGATAGCTCTGTATACCTTCATACAGAAACATACATAAATGTAGACAGATGAATGTTATACTGCAAAAGCAAATTAAATCAAGAGCAAATCTGTTACTTCAAACATGCTAAAACATACACGAGCTAGACTTAATCTAAATTCTGTAGAAAAAAAAAAGAAAAAAAAATGGAATAAAAAAAATAGAGATTTTAAAAAATGAGGAAATTCATGTAATGTGAAATGGTAAACAAGTAGAATGCTGTTGAAATGAGAAGAATGAGAGTTTAAAATATGAGATAAACTTAACAAGATGAGATGTGAAGAGAGCAAAGAAAGCAATATTCAGTTGCCAACAGAAACTAGATTAATTGGAAAAGTACTTAGTTCTACCACTAAAAAACTATGGTTTTGGTAACTTGTGCATTAGCATCTCTCTCCCTCTCTCTCTCTCTCTCTCTCTCTCTCTTGTTTTTCTATTTTTAGAACAGCATTTCAAAAGTTGAGGGTTTGGATCTTCATATTTTCATAGGATTTCTATGGTTTACAACAAGAAGGAAAATCTTATTGGTAAATTTATTGAAAAGTAAAAATCAAACTGAGATGAAGGAGAATAAAAGAACAAGGAATCTGGGTAAAATTATGGTCAAGGACACAAGACATAACTAAAGGGTTAGGGTTAGGTACTATGAATACTTTCCTCCTCTAATGTTTTTTTGAATATATGAACTACTGACAATACACACACACACATGTTCTTCACTTCACAATCAAATGGTTCCTCAATTAATCCCAGTGTGAGACAGCTTAGGTAAGTATTGACCCAGTAAGCATGGAAAACTGGATAATTAAATGACGATGAATTCTCTCATCATTACTTCAGCAAGTTTTGTGAAGCTTGTACTTCCCTGATGAGATCATAATATGACTGAAACATGCTTGAAGTTGTCTTCCATTTGTGTTGAACACTTTTCATATCATAACATGTGGGGTTTTATTCACACTAGGCACCAAACTGTGTTTGCATTGGACTCAACTCAGTTTTCATGTCTGTCTTCATCTGTGGCCATAAATGTCGGATAATGACCAAAAGCGTACAATCATGAAAACAAATGACTGAAATGGAGTTATTTTGAAGAATCTCTTGGGTAACATTACAAGGTGAATAGTTCAGAGATCAGTGAGTTTCTCCATATTGAAAGGCTGTAGTTCTGGTACTATGGACATGAGATTAGAATGTCAGAGGAAAGAATCACAAAACGGATTCTTCAAGGTGAGCCAATTGAGTAAAATATAATAGGTACTCATCATCACCATCATCCCCATCATTGTTTAATGTCTGTTTTCCATGTTGGCATGGGATGGACAGCTTGACAGGAGCTGGCAAGGTCAGGGGCTGCACCAAGCTCTATAGTCTGTTTTTAGTTTGGTTTCTACTGATGGATGCTTTTCCTAATGCCAACCACTTTACAGAATGTACTGGATGCTTTTTACATAACATCATCACTAGTACTTTTTACATGGCACTGACACTTTTTACATGGAACCTTGGCTTTAGAATATCAGTTTTTTGTGGTGAGCAGTGTTGAAATAAGTAAAATAGCATCAGTCATTAACTTTGTTAAATGATAACTCTTTCTCTCTATTGAATTAAACGATAGCCATTTCATCAATCTTCTTTACACACATATTTTTCTGACATTTCCATGTCACTACTTACTAAAGGTATATTTTCCTCACAAACAATGAGAGCATGGCAATGTTGTTAAGAAAATTGCTTTTCAACCACATGGTTTTGATTCAATCCCACTGCATGGCACCTTGGGCATGTGTATTTTATTGTAGCCTCAGGATAGCCAAACCCTTACCTCAGCAGAATCTAACTTAAATTAGCTGATGGCACATAGCTAAAACACTCACAAAACTACTCAAAAATGAAGCCTCTGTGTAGTAACTTGATTTGTTGGAAATACCAACTAAATCTCTCCCAAATCAGACTCTATTATCTTTTTAAGAATTTGTATAGTTTGGAGAATACACCAAATAGCTTTATGTAGTTCTTGATACAGAATGTCTGATAAACCAGATGGTCATGGCTTGAACAACTCTGTCACAAGTCTGCTAGAATGCCTTTGATTGTAGATCAGGGCTGAACTTCTGACATTCCATGAAAGTTGCAAATGAGTTTCACTGTCATACAAGCAGTGTCATTCATTTCCAATATTCTGCAAAAATGTGTTTGACCATTGGGAAATATTCCTTGCTTAGAAACAGGTGAAGGTTGGTGATAAGAAAGCTATTCAGTCATAGAAAACCTGTCTCAATAAACTCTGTTTGACCCATGCAAGCATAGAAGAGTGGACATTTGAAGGATGATGATAAGATTTTTTTAAAAAATTGTCTCATAATAACTCACCAAAAATATGATAGCAAGACAAATGAAGTCAGGGTTGACTTAAGGTTAAACAACAAGAATATTATCTCAACAGCAATCCATAGAACAGTATTAGGCAACCTGCAACCTACAGGACTTTCTGAATGGCACATCTAACAAAAAGTTACATTGAATTTTTTTTTTTTTTTTTTTGTGCAGCCCATCTGATGATGAGCAATGTCTCATGTAGCTTACTTCTTGAAAAAGGGTTTCCCATGACTGCCATAGACTGTACTTCTTGTACTTCCTCTTCTGGCATGAAGTAAGCTGAAATTACTACAGCTATGCTCAGATGCTGATTCTCTACAAAGCTAAGATCTACTCACATTAAAATCTTGCTCACATATTTGGAGTGATGTCATAAGATTTTGGACCAAATAACTTAGTCAGTCACATTATTTGTTGATAATGAATAAATTAGAAAATAGATTACTTAAAAATAAAAGTAAAAAGTAACAAATAAGAAAAAAAGTAAACAGAAAAAGAAATTCCATTAACGAACATTTTTATTTTGATGGAAATGTTTGTAAAACTGTCATTTTGTCAAGTTTAAGCTATACTGTCCCTCACCATTATTGGAAAGTAAGACATATTGTTCTGGGTTTCTTTTACAAATCAGTTTATATGAATTGACAGATATAAAAACAAAAATATAAAAATTAAAGAACTGCATGATTCCAGATTATAGAATTGGTCACACACACACATAGAGCAATCATTCACACCAGTATGTGTATGTGCACATATATTCAAACACATACATACACATGTGTTCATTCAAGTGTACATGACTATGTATCTGCATGCATCTGTACAAACATATACATCTGCATACACATGCTACTATGCATAAATGCACATGTATAAACAAACACACATGATGCAAATATGTATGCACACATTCAGCCACATGCACACACACACCTATATTGCAGATATATAAGCAAGCATGCAATCACATGCAGACACACATTACATACTCACACATCACACATACAGCTTACATATTTACATTACACATATATACAAACATACAAACATTTACACACAGACTTCAAGAAATTCAACAATATGTCTGAAGAAGTTGATTATTTTGGAAACGCATTTTATTTGTGTCAAATTGTATTGGATAGGATGTCTTGAGTTAATGATTCTCCTCCCCTTACTTTCTCTCACTATCTCTCTCAATCTCTCCTTTTTGTTTGTGTCTCCATCTCCCTTACTCTCTTCTCTCAATATATACATATATATATATATATATATATATATATATATATATATATATATATA
>NC_068983.1:30789300-30795469 GCF_001194135.2 Octopus bimaculoides
TGTCTGTCTCTGATAGTTTTATTTTTCAGTGAAAAACCAATTTTTTAATGAAACAAATCACCAGTTTTGATTAGACCTAAAAAATTATTTCAAATTATCAGAAATGTAATTAAAAGAAATTAACAAATATTGTTTTTTGATAATAATAATAATAATAATAATAATAATAATAATTATTATTATTATTATTATTATTATTATTATCATCATCATCATTATTATTTTCTATTCTAGGCACAAGGCCTTGAAAATTTTTTGGGGAAAGGAGAATAGTCGATTACATCGACCTCAGTGCATAACTGGTACTTATCTCATCGACCCCAAAAAGATGAAAGGCAAAGTTGTCTTCAGAGGAATTTGAACACCGAACGTAGCAGCAGATGAAATACTGCTAAGCATTTCACCTGACATGCTAACAATTCTGCCATCATGCCACCTTGATGATGATGATAATAATAATAATAATATATATACACACAAAGGCATAGAAGGTTGATTGTTAAGGCTGGTCAGAGTGACCGTTGCTTTTGCTAAGCTGTATAGGCAACTTGTCAGACTCAAATGGCTGGAGGCACATAACTTCTCTATGCTTTATAGGTGTGAATCCAATGGTCACTTTCTGTCTAGCCATAACAATCAACCTTCTACTATGAATACTATGAATGTTTTTTCGAATATATGAACTACTGACAATACACACACACACTCACACACACATATATATATACGAAAAAAACAACAACAGACGAGGACAGGTGGTGTAAACAACAAATGGATGTATTAGTTTAACGCTCGGGAATAGAGAAAGTCTTTGACGTTTAGAGCTACGCTCTTCAACAGAGAGAAATAAGGAGAAAAATATTTAAATGTCGTGGTCAGCGAGGCATGGCTGTGTGGTAAGAAATTTGCTTCTCAGCCACATGGTTCTTGGTTCAGTCACACAATGTTGCACCTTGGACAAGTGGCTTCAACTGTAGCACCAGGCCAACCAAAGACTTGTAAGTGGATTGATAGAATCTCATTGTGTGTGTGTGTGTATGATCTATATGTATACGTGTTTGTGTTTGACCACTACTACTGCTTAACAACTGGTATTAACTTGTTTATGTACTTGTAACTTAGTGGTTCAACAAAAGAGCGTCATAAAATAAGTACCAGGTTTGAGAAAGAGGGGAAAATGTACTGGAATCGATTTGTGCAACTAAACCTTTTAAGGTGGTGCCTCAGCATGGCTGCAGTATAATGTATCATCTAGTTGGTTTAGTGCATCACACCAGCTCTGCTTTTAAGACTATATTATTTCAACAATACTTTTTCACAAGACTGCTGTGGAAGTATAGTGTTGATCTCAATAGATTACTGATGCTAATTTTATTGAGGAAATGAGTGAAAAATGAAGCTGATGTTAATAATATTGGAATTCAGAAAAAGTATGAAGTAAAGCATTTATAGAAATAATTTTAGTCACCTCGTAGTTTAGCTCCAAAATAGAGCTAATCAAGCAGAGCTTTGATCAAAAGTGTTTCAGCAGAGATCATTCTGTCTGTCTTTGTCATGAATGATTTTGTTCAAAGTAAACTGTAGGATGTGCTTTCAGGAAGATTTGGCTGCTATTTCTAGTAAACTGAGCCAATGAACAAATGGTTAGAACTCAGTTATGAACATGAACTGTTTGAATAAATAATCTTTATTGTAGAATGCACTTTGTTGAATTAACCTTTCTCTCAGCTATGAAGTAAGACTGTCACTTACTGTCTGCTAGATTCACACATTCGAACAAAGTAACCCATCAGTCGCAAGGCAATTGTAATTGAATGGTAAGAATTCAACAACTCTTGAGTTAACATTTCAGCACAGCACAGCAGTCACAACTGATACTGCCATAAATATCAGCTGAAAATTATTTCAATTAGAATTTCGCTTGAAAAGAAATGGAAATTTAGTTTTTCGAGCAGAGAGAAATCAATAATTAAAATGAATCAGACCCAATTGTATATGCAAGTGGACATTATTATCAACTGAGTTCAAAGTATGGAAAAACATTTTTCTAATGTGAAATCTAAATGTTCTGAATTTAATAAATTATTATTCTTTTTGTGTATATTTTTTTTTAGTTAGTATTTTTTATTTTTCCTTTTACATAACTCAGCAAATAATAGCTGAGACATAAAAATGAATTATTTTTGGAGTAGGAGAGCAACAATGACATGGCTGCCTTAACTGAAGTTAAAATATGCAAATTATATCAGATAAATAAAGTAACCAATTATCTGATGTGGCCTAATGATGGTCAGTAATAAGCAACACACCATGCCAATGTTGCTATATGCCATGCCTTTGTGATTCAGTGAAGACAAAACAGAAACAAAAAAAGAAAAACCAAAACCAACAAAACATGAAATCATTACTGTGTAATTAATAATCATTGATTAAATAATTTTTATCAAATGAATGTAGACAAATATAACATTGCTGCTTGAGTATAGTTTATCAAAATAAAGTGTTCATGTAGGGAAATAAGTTGAACTTTAAATAACTGGCTAATTTAAGGCGCATAATGATTGATTCCTCTCTCTCTCTGTGTGTGTGTGTGTGTGTGTGTGTGTGTGTGTGTGATTTGTTTGCTTAATGTTTGGTTTTCCATGCAAGCAACGGTACAGATGGAGAGTTGAGGCAGAATTCTATGTCTGGATGCTCTTCCTGTCACCAACTCTCATCTACTTTTCAAGTCAAAAAAAAAAAAAAAAAAAGCCTTCAGAAATATTCAGAACAGCAAGTCACAATGTCAACCTGGAATGTCATCACCACCACTTTGCTTAGGCAATGACAATTGTGAAATATAAATAAGCACATGCAATCGCACACACACACACGCACACACACACCCACCCATGCATATAAACATGTGCAGACATGGCTGTGTGACTGAGCAGTTTGCTTCCAGCCACATGGTTGTTTGGAGTTCAGTCCCACTGCATTGCATCTTGGGCAAGTGTCTTCTATAGGCCCAGAGTAACCAAAGCCTTGTGAGTGGATTTGGTTGATGGGAACTAAAAGAAGCTCATCACGTGTGTGTGGGTGTCTGTGTGTGTTTGTATCTCCTTGTACTGATGTCACATGATGGTTATGAGCAAGTGTCACTGTCATATAAGTGGTGTCATTCATTACCAGTCCTCTTTGAAAATATGTTTGGCCAAGAAGAAATATTATCTTACTTGGAAACAGGTGAGAGTTGGTGACAGGAAGGGCATCCAGCTAGAGAAAATCTGATTCAACAAATTCCATCTGAGCTCATGCAAGCATGGAAAAGTGGATGTTTAGACGGTGATGATGAGCAAACTTCTTGCTGCTTCTGTCAACCAAATTCTCTCATATGACATTGGTCGGCCTGGAACTATGGTAGAAGACATCCAAGGTGCTGTACAGAGAGACTGAACCCAAGACCACATGGTTGGGAAGAAAACTGTTTGACCACACAATCATACATGAGCTCGCACACATACACACACGTACATGCACACACACACATACTTCCTGTAACCATGAAATCTTTATGTCATCTTTATGTGGTATAAATCATGGCATTTTGTAGAGTGAGAAATAAAAAAAAGTATGAATATATTGGTTCATGTGAATACTCATTCCTCTTTTGTGCTTGTGCATGTGTGTGTGTGTGTGTGCGTGTGTGAATCATATACACATATGTGCTTGCATATGTGTGTGTATGTGCATGACCATATGTATGTACATACACACACAGAGATAAATTTTCTCTTGGATAAGATGCTGTTCTAAGACAAACATCAATGCTTTTGTTCAAAAAGTGTTAATATGAAGACACAAAAACAACACACACAAACATATAAACAAATACACACAATATAAACAAATACATACACAAAACATATAAACGCTTACATACAATGGGCTACTACACAGTTTCATTAACCACATTTCACTCGCAAGGTATGAATTAGTCCGAGGCTCTTGTAAAGAGCAATTTGTCCAAGGTGCCATGCAGTGGGACAGAACCCAAAACCGCATGACTGTGAAGCAAACTTCCTAACTATACAACCATACCTGTGTCTATTCCATGCCACCACCTGTGGTCATTCCTGTACCTACAACCATGATTGCACCTCTCGTTATACATAATTCTTTCTAATTTTGGCCACAAGGTTAGAAATTTTAGAGAAAGGGAGTTAGTCAATAACATCAACCCAAGTGTACATCTGGTACTTATTTTATCAACCTCAAACGGATGAAAGGCAAAGTCAAACTCAGTAGGATTTGAACTCAGAATGTAAAAAGCCAGAAGAAGTGTCACAAAGTGTTGTGTCTAATGTGCTAATCGTTCTGCTAGTCTGCCGCCCTGTTTCAAATTTTGGCACAAAGCCAGCAATTTGAGTGGAGGTGTAAATCAATTACATCAACCCCCAGTACTTGATTGGTACTCTGTTTTACTAACCCCAAAAGAATTATCTGAATGGATTTGAATTCAGAATATAAAGAGATGGAAAAATGTTGCATGGTAATTTTTTAGATGATCTAATAATTCTGTCAGTTTGCTGCCTCAGGTTATATATGATAATTATAATTATTTTAAAAATTCTAAACAATTATTTCCAAACCTGTATTTTGTTTCCATAAAGTGGTTAGCATCTCTATTTTGTTTCCATAAAGTGGTTTATCCTATAGTGCTATGCTCACATTGACAATATATTAGTAATATTTTGTCTAATTATAAGGATGGGATGAATTGGTGCTTAATTTTATGGAAAGAATATTTGGAAAAAAAAAGTTTATACACAATATATAATTAATTCAAACAACATTATTCATGGTATAAATGAATACATTATGGAGATTAGGTAGATTTTAAGCACAGATAATTATAATATTCATCTTTATGTGGTATAAATCATGGCATTTTGTAGAGTGAGAAATAAAAAAAAGTATGAATATATTGGTTCATGTGAATACTCATTCCTCTTTTGTGCTTGTGCATGTGTGTGTGTGTGTGAATCATATACACATATGTGCTTGCATATGTGTGTGTATGTGCATGACCATATGTATGTACATACACACACAGAGATAAATTTTCTCTTGGATAAGATGCTGTTCTAAGACAAAATATTATTTCCAGATAATCTGTTATATATTCTTGAGAATTAAGTGAACTGAGATAATGCAGAATAAAGTGCTTTGTATGGAAATTCAACAAAGCATCTCTAGCAGATTTGAACCTATGACTTACAGAAAGGCAGTTTGTAACCTTCTTTGTAATGATTCATTCTTCATCAACATGATATAAAGCAGCAGTACCTAACATTTTATTTGCACTATGGACCAATTTCATACAAAACAATTTTTCTACAAACTGGTGAATCATATATAGGTGCTGAAATCATGAGGGGCTGCTGAAAAGTCCCTGCCTTTAAGGGTACAGCAAAAGGTCTGGTTGAAAGCCCAACCTTCCAAGCTCTTTTACAGGGCTTAGAAAAACTGAAGAACTGATGCAATAAGTATGTGAATCTGAGTGGGGAATATGTTGAATAAAATCATAATTAACTCATCCTCCTGTATTTTAATTACCTGAAGCCAGGAACAAAGTCAGCACCCCATTGTACATAACAACACAAAAGTGTATAATATTTAATTTAGTTATTACACATATAATACATATATATTACAAATGTAATGCAAAAACACCTTGAAAACAATTTGAGTATGCTATGAGGTTTCCAGACGTGAGTTCTACTCATGTGTCAAGTTTCATCAAAATCGATAAAACGATGTAGGAGGAGTCAGTTAACAACTCCACAAACACAGCCACAGACAGAATTTCCTACATATGTAGTAGATGTATGTATACATACATTTATCTATGTATGTATATATACATTTATGTCTGAGTGTCTCTGTGTCTGTGCTTGTACCCCCACCATCGCTTGACAACCAATGTTGGGGTGTTTATGTCCCCGTAACTTACCAGCTCTGCAAAAGAGACTGATAGAATACTTGACGTACAAAGAATAAGTCCTGGGGTTGATTTCTTCAACTAAAAGACCCTTTAATGTGTTACTCTAGCATGGCCACAGCCATATGACTGAAACAAATAAAAGACTAAAAGTATATATATATATATATATATATATATATATAT
>NC_068983.1:30795845-30796624 GCF_001194135.2 Octopus bimaculoides
TGTGTGTGTGTGTGTGTGTGTGTGTGTGTGTGTGTGTGTGTGTGTGTGTGTGTAAGAAAGTTAGATAGAGATGAAGTATGATTGCTGAGTGATGGAATCATGATCCCTAAATACACATCTCGCTATAGCTATAACCCAGTCTCTAAATCAAACACTGGTTATCAATCAGACTGGCCAAACCCACACTGTAATTATAGCTTGTCTTCCAGTCCTACCTACACCATAAATATGATATCATCCAGACCTACTGTAAACTATTATAACATCACTCTAGCTATCACTTAGTCTCTCAGTCACACACTGTAACTATCATATCATCACCAAGTCACTTAATTGCACACTGTAGCTATCAGTTAGTCTTTTAGATATAATAAGATAGAGTAAGTTAACTACTGTTGGCTTTCATGACTCTAAACATTTGATCTATAATTTTCTTTACATGGATGTTAAAAATGTTCCACCATGCCATATTTAATAATCCACCAATAAAAATGAAAAATCAAAATTCATTGTAGAAAATCAAAACAAAACCTACACACACACACACACACACACAGAGAAATATATAAGCATAGGAAATAAAATGTAACATAAGAGATTGTTTATAAGATATTTAGTTGCACCATAATTTGCCATCTACATGGTGGTTGATTCTGATAATGTCAACAATCCATTATTGTTGTTTATACAAGTTACACATCTCTGACAATCTGACAAGGAATGGCATCACATTGGACCCTTATATATATATATATATATATATATATATATATATATAT
>NC_068983.1:30796634-30798245 GCF_001194135.2 Octopus bimaculoides
ATGTATGTATGTATGTATGTATGTATGTATGTATGTATGTGGAGGCGCAATGGCCCAGTGGCTAGGGCAGCGGACTCGCGGTTGGACGATCGCAGTTTTGATTCCCAGACCAGACGGACGTTGTGAGTGTTTATTGAGCGAAAACACCTAAAGCACCACGAGGCTCTGGCAGGGGATGGTGGCGACCCCTGTTGTACTCTTTCCCCCCCAACTTCCTCTCACTCTTTCTTCCTGTTTCTTGAGCAATGCTGCGATGGACTGGCGTCCCGTCCAGCTGGGGGGAACACATACGCCATAGAAACCGGGAAACTGGGCCCATGAGCCTGGCTAGGCTTGAGAAGGTCACATAAATGAATAAAATAATATATATATATATATATATATATATATATATATATATATATATTTATCATTCTCTTTTGCAGACCGTATACACACATACACACACACACACACACACATATATATACATACATACAGCAGACTTCTTTCAGTTTCCGTCTACCAAATCCACTTACAAGGCTTTGGTTGACCCAAAGCTATAGTAGGAGTCACTTGCCCAGGGTGTCACATAGTGGGACTGAACCCGAAACCATGTGGTTGGGAAGCAAGCTTCTTACCACACAGCCATGTTTATATCTTTTTTAACTTTTACTTGTTTTCAGTCATCTGACTGTGGCCATGCTGGAGCACTGCCCTGGAGAGTTTTAGTCAAACAAATCAATCCTGGAATGATGTGGTTGAGAAGCAAGCATCTTATCACACATCACACACACACACACACACACACACACACACACATGCCTATATGAGAGCAGAATAAAACAGGAGTTTCTTTAACTGTTCATATTACATCATGAATTATTTAATCTTACACAGATCTTCACAAGAATATGATAATACAGTTCAGTATTACATGCCAACATAAGTTGGTTAATAGAGTAATGTCAACCAACTTATGTTGGTATGTAATACTAAATGGAATTATAATATTCCCTTGAAAATCTAGTGCTTCAACCCTATTGTGTAATTTTTTTTACATAATTATTATTATTGCATAACATATCTTTTTCAAAAGCGAAAAGTGTAAAATTAAGTAATACATGATGTAATAAAAACAGTAAAACAAACTTTTCTGTTTTATTTTTGGGTATACATTTTGTAGGTAATTCAAATGTATATGACACCAAACAAAAATCAGAGGACAAATAACGTTTAATGCTTAAATGAAATTTGAGTATACAAGGATTACCACAGAGTTCTACACATTGGTTAACTGCTGTGCAGTCTCAATAAGAATAACACTACTCAGTTACATTACACACACACACACACACACTCAATTATGTGTCATCTGATACTTGTACAAAATCTTCAAATCTATTAGATTCTCATCAAGGATTCAAGAAGATCTAATTGATTTAAAACATTTGCACAAGTGTCAGATGCTATTTGTATAATAAAATATCTAACTCAGCCTGAACATGGATTAAGTCTTATTATTTTGTATTACTGATTTTTTATTCTATGGATCAAGAATATCTTATATATATATATATATGTATATATATATATATGTATATATATATATATGTATATATATATATATGT
>NC_068983.1:30798654-30799233 GCF_001194135.2 Octopus bimaculoides
ACACACACACACACACACACGTATCTTTATGCATATACACACACACATCCACATATACATATGCACATGCAGAAAACTACACCTACTCTAGTCTGGTTGAAAGCTGAAAATTGAACTTATCCTGTTTAACATAAAACCTGAATGAAAAAAGAAAGCTTACTCCCTGTCTCTTATAATATTACTGATTTGGACTATTAGATGTCACTTCCTCCTCTCCACATGACTTTTTGAACAGCAAATAATATGGAGCTAGCTGATACAGAGGCTGGGAGGAAATAAAGAAGGGGAACTGCAGCATCACAAGATGCATGGTTAGATGGAGTGAAAGGTACATAGATTGCTGCGATTATGATATAGATATATAAATATATGTGTGTGTATGTGTATGTATGAATGTATGTATGTATGTATGTATCCATACAATTACACACCTATTTATAATATGTATTTACAATCACATATATATATATATGCCTGTATATATATATGCCTGTGAGTATATTTCTGTGTGTATTTCTGTGTGTGTATATATATATATATATATGTATATATATATATATATATATATATATATATATA
>NC_068983.1:30801071-30811007 GCF_001194135.2 Octopus bimaculoides
TATATATATATATATATATATATACATAAATGTATGTATGTATGTATGCACACACACTGAGAGTGAGTAATACATAGAGAATAATAAACAGATAAAAAGTAAAGAAATAAATAGAAATATAGAGACAGATAGCTGAAGTGGAAGAAAGAGAGGTAGGCAGATAGAGAGAAATGTATATGGAGAAATAGACAGCAATATATGACTTGGTCCTGCACCTCATAACCCTCTTCTTATTCACTTTGCCTAAACTCCTATTGTTGCACTGTTACCGAGAAATAAACCAAATGAATTTCACCTACTTCAATATTATTCAACTTTCTGTCTTACTGAGAACGATCAATATTTTCCTCTGTATGTGTGTGTCAGGAGAGAAGGAAGTGAGGTCTATGATTTATCCTATGCAACTATATCTTGTTTTGTGTTTTAAGGAATATCAGGATGTATGGCACGGTTTCAGTTATTGGATTGAAGTCATGCTCAGGCACAGGTTTTTCGAGGAAGGGGAAGAGGTTAGTAATTCTAATCAATCCTGACCCCAAATCTACCTGGTCTGAAGATAAGATGGGAAGGTCATGTTTAGAACAATCTGATTGCCTGCTTGAATGGAATTAACTCAATAGAGTGATAGCAGTGATCTGCTGTTGTTCTGTTTCAAAGCTGTTCAGTTTTGGGAGCAATCTACCTAAATTATCATCATCATCATCGTTTAACGTCCGCTTTCCATGCTAGCATGGGTTGGACGATTTGACTGAGGACTGGTGAAACCGGATGGCAACACCAGGCTCCAATCTAAATTTGGCAGAGTTTCTACAGCTGAATGCCCTTCCTAACGCCAACCACTCAGAGAGTGTAGTAGGTGCTTTTACGTATCACCTGCACGAAGGCCAGTCAGGCGATAGTGGTGTCGAATATGGAGCATGGGAAAATTAGTAAGGGTCTGTGGTAGCAACAAGGGTAATGAAATTGAAGAATGGTCATAGGTACCAATAAGTTTAGTTGCCACAGAATGAGATGAGTGGATGCAGCTTTTTGGATGCTTTGTATGATTTGGCATAACTGACTGGACATTGAACCTGTTTTGTGACTGGAGGCAAACACACACATACAAGCACAACACACACAGACATTTGCATGAATATACACATACAGATAAAGAGAGCCAGTACAATTTCTTATTAATTGAACATGATTGACATAAACCTTTCTCTCTTCTCATGCACATAAGGAAAAATAAGTTCAAAAATAGTGAAAGAAAGAGAGAGGCGGGGTAGGAAAAACTAAGGAAACATTAAAACATCAGAGATCAAAGAAGTCAGTGTCAAATCAGTGTTGTCAAATTGACGAAGCCAATACAAATCAACGCCTGTTTGTCATGAGCAATGGACTTTGTTTCTTGAACAGAGAGTGAAAGATTGCAATCCAAACTGTCAGATTTTTTTCAAACCCCACAGCAACTAAACCTACTGAAGCATGCGAACTCTCTTGGACTTTTATGGCAATACTATAGATAGATATTGATATATCCTTGAGATTTACGAAGGTTAGAGATAGATGAGTGATTGGGTGTATGGCAGTGTATCATGAAGATGGATACTGGGAGTTCTCTAGATGGGGAACTTTGGTGTACCATGGAGGATGGGGGTGAATATTTAGGGTGCTCTGGGGTACAGTTGTATGTCATTCGACAATGCAAATGTGATTGAATAAGGAATGAGGTAATCAGGAGTTTAGCTATTTATTGCATGACTGAATAAGTGGGATGAGGATATTCTGATGCAGGGAATCAGGGAAACTGAATAAGAGGGGTAACAGGGGCAGAGTACTATAATGTTCAGCAGTGTAGTATGGTCCCTGAAAGTAAATACAAAAGAGGCAAGTGCAGGAGATTACAGTAGAATATTAATGAATTACAGAAGTATGATAGAGGCAATATGTGTCATTCTGTCACATTAACATAGCTAAATGTAGTTTTGTTTTGGAGGTGGGTGGTATTTTGTGGGATATTAGGTATGTTTTTGGAGAATGAGCTAAACTGAAGGTCACTCCAGGTGGCACAAACACTGGTTATATCATTGATCTATCATATTTTATCTAAAAATTGCCTATCTCCCCTGAAATTAAGCCAAATTTATTGTACCTTACCCCATGTTCTTTGCTAGTGGAGGTGCATGGCTTAGCGGTTAGAGTGTTGGACTCATGATGATAAGATTGTGGTTTCAATTCCTGGGCCAGGAGATGTGTTGTGTTCTTGAGTAAAGCACTTCATTTCCTGTTGCTCCAGTCCACTCAGCTGGCAAAACAAGCAATCCTGTGATGGGCCGGTGTCCTGTCCAGGTGGGCAATGTATATGCCATGAAACCGGGAAACTGGCCCTTATGAGTTAGTATGACTCAAGAAGGTAACTCTAATTTTTTAGCAGAGGTATGTGGTTTAGTGGTTAAGCTGTTGGACTCCTGATAGTAAGATTGTGGTTTCGATTCCTGGACCAGGCAATGCATTGTGTTCTTAAACAAAACAGTCAAATTTCCAACAAATTGCACCTTCCTATTTTTTCAAAAGCAAAGAATAAATCAAACAATGCAGACCCTAATACATAAAAAGATTGGATGTTTATGGCTGTAATATCTTTGATCATAGGTTTGCTTTGTCAAGGATGACCTGAGACTAAACAACACCTGGAGATTTTAGTGTACCTCTAAGGCTACATGTCTAAACAAGTGTATGTGTTATATTTATGTTGAGTTTCTACATTCTATTCCAGCAACTCCAAATGGTGTATCTGAGCTACAAAGAGACAAATGGTTGTAGATAATGTTTACTTTGTAACTATCACTTCTAAAGAACATGAAAGCAATTATTAGGGCCATAAACTCCTATATTTTGTGTGTCTGCCAATGAGAGAGGATGGGTGAGAGGAATAGACAATCAGGGTGGAAAGCAAGTAAAGAGGTAGAGAAAGAGAGATGAAAGGTAAAATTAACCTGAGGAAGATTTGAAATTTTAGTGGACAGAACTAAACATTGCAACATCTAATGCTGGCCTCTATCATTTCCATCAACTCAAACTCATCATTCTTGGAATGTGTTAATATTACTTTACTTGAATAATAGTAAGTATTATTCTATTGGAAAAGATAATGTCAGCTTTTATTTATATAAATCTGCCTAAATATCGATAACAGCAAGAGACTGTTTACCTTCTAAATGCTGCTTGCGTGTTGTTTGTGTAGAAAATTCTATTATTGTCTTGCAGAAAATAAAGGTACATAACAACTAAACTATGCACTGTTTTCTTGATTCTTTAGCCTGATGTTGTCTACAGCATATCAAATCTTTTGGAAAGAAAAGAATTAGTCCAATTATTCTGCTCCCCAAAATAGTTATACTATAAATCAATCACATCACTTTGGTTTTCATTTAACCCTTCAAAATATCTGAATAAAGGTTTCCATAAAAAGCTACAGACAAAAGAGTAAGTATTTCAAGTGTAATTCAATTTTAAAAATTCAATGGAAGCAGATGTACTTGATTGTTTAAGGGTTTGAAGAATAAATCCATGAATGTATTCTCAAAATAGCAACAATTGATAAACAGTTCTCTGCATTGTGCAGAGATGTTACAAACAGAAAAACTTTGATTACAAGGTAATTTTTCTCCTTCTTTTTCTTTTTTCTTCTTCTTCTTCTTCTCACTTACCAGCTGCAGCATGAACTATAGACACAATTTAGCGATCTAATTTAATTTATCTGTTAACGGAAGCAAAGGAAATATAATTTCTTTGATCAGTTATAGCAGTAAATTTAGTTTACATAAAAGTAAAAAAAAAAAAAAAAAAAAAAAAAAAAAAGGATTAGATACTAATAAAGATAGCAGCCTTGGAAAATATAGCAGGATTAGAAATAAAATAACAGTTCTGTTAGGAGAATATTTCATCAGGTTTAATTAATAAATTTTATCTTCGCAATCAAGCACCAGCAAAAAAACATTAAAAAATTAAACAGATATTAGATGTTTTAAAGAAGTATTTATATATTTTAACTTCTCAGAACTCTATGAAAACAGAATTCACAATTTGGTTATCTTTAAAGTATGAGAAGTGTGCTATCATTACTATTTTTATTAGAAATTTTAAATATTTCAAATTCATTACACATCAAATGTCTCTAATTTTAGAAACTATCTGGAATAAAATTAATTTCTTCCCTATCTTAAAAACTAGGAAATTCTGAACTAGGTTTGATGCAATTTGACACATAAAAATTAAATATGCAAGTTTAACTAATTTTACCATAGGTGCAGATATGGCTATGTGTTAAGAAGTTTACTTCCCAACCACATGGTTCTTAGTTCAGTCCCACTGCATGGGACCTTGGGCAAATGTTTTCATACTTTCACCTCAAGATAACCAATATATATATGTGTGTATCTTTGTGCCTGTGTTTGTTCCCACAACTGCATTGGTGTATTTATGTCCTGGTAACAGTTTGGCAAAAGACACCAAGAGTACCAGTACTTTTAAAAAAAGTACTGGGGTCAATTTGTTTGACTAAAAATACTGGGGTCAATTCATTTGACTAAAAATTCTTCAAGGTGGTGCCCCAGCATGGCCACAGTCTAATGATTGAAACAAATAAAAAATAATCTGATATGTCACTGTTTTGTTTTAAGACCCAGGTTGGGTTTTGGCTGAAGAAATCTATTATCAGAGGCATTCCAGCCATGACCATTCTACCTTTCATGGTTACCAAGGACAATATTATTTTATGATTTATTAAGGACAATATCATCTGACGTATTTTGTCTTGTTTAAAAAGGTAATGAGAGGAGGTGATTCAAGGAAGATTTGGCTGCTGTTTCTCATGGGTTGACCAGCTTTGTCAAAGTTCTTCTTGGGCCTGAGCCTAATATGAGATTAAACTGATTGTCGATCTTTATCTATTTCATCCTTGTGTCAACATATCTTAGCATGCGTTTCACTTAACTCATCTCCTGATGTTCTAGAACCCCCACTACCACCACCACCGCCTTTTTTTTTACATTACCAACTCCTAATCAATTTCTCACTGTTTCTCTGCATTTTTCTAGCCCATCCCATGCCCACTTCCACTCATTAGAATATTATTTATATAATTATGAAGCAATAAAATTCTTCCCTCTAGCTATATAATGTTCCTTGGAAAATGTTGCTGATATTAAACACATGTCCAAATTTTCATCTGCAACCTTGTTACACTTTATAACCATACTCTACAGTCTTCTCCTCTGCCACATAACCATAAAAATAATATTTCAAAGATTTTTTTTTCCTTCTCATAAATATTAATTTCAATTGGATAGTTTTTACAAACACTAATATTTTCAAAGGAATCACTCAGTCTAAATGTTTCTATTTTCATGTGATTATCTTCTGATCAGCTGTAAAATGAGGTATATTTTAAGAGAGGATGATGTTGTAGTGACGTTATAAACTGACACAATAGGCAGGGTGGAGGTAGTGGGTTTTAAACTGACAAATGGTAACCCTACTCCCTACAAAGTATAACTGAAATATATTTTGCCCCACTTCCTCTTTATTAACGAGAAGAAAAAATAGGTGCAGATATAACAATGTGTGTGTGTGTGTGTGTGTGTGTGTGTGTGTGTGTGTGTTTAAGGAGTTTGCTTTGCAACCACATGGTTTTGGGTTCAGTCCCACTGTGCAACATCTTGGGCTGACCAAAGTCTTGTGAGTGAATTTGGCCTATGATAACTGTGTGTATGTATGTATGTGTATGTATGTATGTATGCTAGCATGGGTTGGACGATTTGACTGGGGACTGGCGAACCAGATGGCTACACCAGACTCCAATCTGATCTGACAGAATTTCTACAGCTGGATGCCCTTCCTAACGCCAACCACTCCAAGAGTGTAGTGGGTGCTTTTTATGTGCCACCAGCATGAGGGCAAGTCTGGCAGTACTGGCAACGGCCACGCTCAAATGGTATTTTTTACATGCTACCTGCACAGGAGTCAGTCTAATGTTTTGTTCACATGCCACCGGCACGAGTGCCAGTAAGGCAAAGCTGGAAACGACCACGCTCAAATGGTGCTTTTTACGTGCCACCAGCACGGAAGTGAGACCGCTGCTCTGGCAGTGATCCCACTCGGATGGTGCTGTTAGCGCTCCACTGGCATGGGTGCCAGTCATCAAATTTGGTTCAGTTTTGATTTCAATTACACTATATTATTTCCATACAGAATCACACATACTAAAATGATCTCAAAAGCTTCAATTTTTGTCTATATTATATAATATTTTTAGCAAAGCACAGCTGTAGCACTCATCCACTACAATGATAACTACATTACTGTAGATTAAATAACACTACTAAGCAGCAACACATGGACTCTAACATAGCTCTACCAAAAGTTCTCTATGCCAATGAGATATGGAATAGCTCTGAGGAAAATCTACAGAAAGCTAAACATGTTCCACCAAATATGCTTCAGAAGGATTCTGAGATTACATAAATAAAGACATCCATTCTAGGATTACATAAACAAAGACATCCATTCATTCTAAAGACAGCTGACATAAGATCACTTAGTGAAATTATCACAAAATGCAGATTAAAACTAGGTCAAATACTCTGGTTACCAGAACAATGCAATTTTAAAACAGCTTTCAAATGGACATAACTTAAGGGAAAAAGAAGGACATTGAAAACTATATGGTGCAGAACGTTCACAACCAACATGAGAGAGGCCAATATCACATGGCTGAATGCAGAGAAAACTACAGCTAACCAGTGGTATCAACTTGTTGCCCACTGTGCTTGACAGTATTTGAGGAACTGATACTCAAACTTGCACCACCACAACTATAAATTTAATCAGCTAAAGACATGAACTGGAGTAGTCCAAGCTGATTCTCAGGATGCTGAATCTCATCAAATAAATGACAAAAAGACTACAGCAAGTAATGTGATACTGAGCTAGAAATAAAAAAAAACCTGTCTTAGCATAGAAAAACAGATCCATAATGATGATGATGATGATTACAATGGTATATATATATATCCTACAAAGAAATCGATAGAAATTGCAAGACTTAACCTTATCAATAATGATTACTTTCTAATGTGTGGGACAGACATTTATCTGTGTTTAAAAATTGCATATTTGTTAGAATGCCTTAACTAGCTGTGCCATGCTGCATTCCTGATAATAGTGTAGATGTTTTATTAAATAAAATACCATCAGATTCTAGCAAAAAATTCCAGCAGTGCTATCTGCTTGCTATAAGATAAGCAGTGTACTTAAAAGGTTAAACATTCTGCTATTGCTCTCAACCCTGATGTGTTATCCCTCATAGGATACTGACACTCATAAATGGAAATATTTAATGAATCAAACAACTGACAGCTGTTAAATAGAGAGGTAATACACAGTATGTGTGTGTGTGTGAGTGTGTGGCAGTTGAGTTTATTAATGGATTAGACATCTGACTTGAAAGGTCAGGAGTTCAAATCTTACCAACATATATGATACCTTCAGGGCTGAGAAAAGAGGGTCACAGCTGGTTGTTAAATTGGTAGGTTACCGGCCAAGTGGCTAGCCAAAGGGTTAATAGTTTGTATTTAACTTAACCCTGGAAAAGATACTGAACTCTCAATTGTTCATTCAGACTAACTTGAAATAATCTGTGGAGCAATAAATACAGTTTGTGTAGAGTTATGATAACATCATTGACCAAGCCAATCAGGTAATTTTTAAGCAGTTGCTCAACCTGCTACAAATAGTAGCCAAATCCACATCAACTCCCAACCCTACCACATCATTTCAGATAAGGAAAGATGCATTAGATACATTATGTTTGAAGAAAGATCAGATAGACAATGTAGAAGCACTTTGAATTCTAAGTCTACTTAATGAGAGCTGACTTGAGTCAAACAACAGCATAATTCTAATTGTAAACTTCATTTAACATGCTGTTAGTTAGTGGTGTAGTGAGATGAGTGGTTACCAAACGAAGTCTTTGACTTGGTTTTAGTTGAAAATCAAAAGTGTTTCACTCTTTTTCCATTCTTTGAAGAGAAATTAACATTATAGCTTCCAACATCTTCCTAAAATTTTATGTTTTCCTCTGTTGTTAAAACAAATAAAGTAACAAATAATTCCTCTAATAATGTCATATCAAGGACAAAAGATTCACTGATTGAGGTCAAAGGTTACTCAGACAAGAAGTAAATTCTTATCACCTTTATATGAGAACAAGTGATGTAACAAAGAAATTTATCTGGTTTTTCTTTTTGTTTTAATGTTTTAATCAGAAGAGAGAAATTAGTTTTTATGACCCTTTCAGAGCCTCTGAGATTGATAACAGGAAGAAAGGACCTTATCCTCATTCCGAGCCCAAATTCTTGCAACAGAATTGACTTTGCTAAAGATACCAAAGAATTGGGTGAGGATGATTAAATTTACCACCAAAGAACAGGAGAGCTTCTACTAATAAGTTTCCTTGCAATTTGTGACATCCACATTTGTTTTAGTACCTAGTTCGTCAACTTCAAAGTCAACAATTCAGCTTTTAAAGCCAGTAAAGAAGCCATTAGATGGTTGCTTGACTTACTAAAGAATGCAGTCAAACTTCTTTCAAAAGCATCTTATTGTCTTAGATATTTCCTACTTTTACATCTACTTTTCTGTTAGCATGGGTTTTGATGAATATATTATATAGGCATTATTTTTACATCTAAATGTCCTTTCTATTGCTAACTTTTTACTTATTTTTCAAGTAAAAGATCTCTTGTTTCTATATATCTTTAACCCTTTAGCATTTAAACCAGCCATAACCAGCTCAAATATCTTACCTGTTTTATGTTCAAACTGGCCAGATCTGGGTTTTTTTTACACCATCTACCCAACAATATCGACTTAAAAATATACAATCACATCATTGAAATCTCAAAGCTATGAGACAATACATTATTAATTCAAAACAATGTGAATAAATTAACATTACATTTGACAGAGTAATCCGAATGCTAAAGAGTTAAAGGTGAAAAGTCAGCAAGCATTTTGCTGACAGAAGAATGACACAATTGCAACTTGCAGGTCAGGGATTTTTGAAGAATATGCAGGCACACATATACATAAATATGACAGGTTTCTTCCAGATATACTATGTCTGAAAAGTATTTGATCTACTGTTGTTTAACCTCCAACTGCATCAAACCAAAGAGTAGTAGTTTTCTTCAATTTCTTCTTCAAATCTCAGAATCCCTACTATGAGATCATGGGTATTGCCCCATATTCCTCTAGCTTTGTCATAAAAAAAAGTAGAGATAGTAACTGTTATAATATCCATTATTCCATCCATTTTTGTCAGCCACTGTTACTGGAAGGATTGTGAGAGTAGGGTCCTCAGGCACCTCCTCCATTGGGTCCTATTAGAAGCAACCATTGTTTCACTTCCCGGTTGAAATCCTAGGTGTGGTAAATTCAGACCTCTCAATGCAGAGAAATTGCAGCTCAACCTAGAGAGACTCCCTAATTAAAATATATTGTTTTATATACTTTTAAGGTAGAAATAATCATATATATATATATTATTAGTATTTAGCAGAAGTAACAGATTGACTCAAGGTCCAAGAGTTTCATGCATTGGCACTTATCAAACTGTTACTTCTGATAAATATTAGTAAAAATAAACATATACTCATATTTTGAGTTCTATTTTTTCCTGTTTGCATCAACATATATATATAGATATATATACATATATAGTTTTAGGGAAAAGAACCTAAAACTATATATATATATATATATTTTATACTGTGAAACTTAATTTAATTTTAATAAACTTAATTTAATTGAGTTTTTACCTGTAAATTTGGATTTTTATCCCTAATATTATATATATATATATATATATATATATATATATATATATAT
>NC_068983.1:30811114-30819046 GCF_001194135.2 Octopus bimaculoides
AGAGCAAGTAACAGAATAGGACAGTTTCAAAATGGGTTTTGAGAAACACTGGGTTTCATGGAAAAATTCTGGTTTTCTGTGAGATGTGTTTTTTGTAACAGAAATTTTATTTAGAAAATGCCATTGATCATTTTGAAAATAATAAATTATATAAAGTCTCCCTGTAAAGCAATTTTTGTTGCCACAAAGTTAGTGAAAGAATTTTGGTTTCATTTATCTTTTTATCAAAAATAAGATAGGTTGGGTGTGGATGTTAAAAAGTATAGGTACTTTTTGGAAAATCATTTAAGGGTTCTGCAACAAAATAATTCTGGTAACCACAGGAATAGGATATCGTGTTAGAGATATCTTTCCAAAGTGCATTAGTGAAATAAATAAAGAAAACTAACAGCTTATCAAGAAGCAAAACAAATCTGTGACCTTATCTTGCCAAAAAACCCTATCTTTACTGCATGGTGCTCATACTTTTGAAAACTGCTTTCTGATAAAACTTAAAACCAACCCTCTGCTGGGAAAATAAACAAGAAAGGAAAATGGACACCCAAAATATTCAGTTCATTACATTTGTTTATATGTTGAAAAGTTCTTTACAGAACCTGATGCAAATATTTAAGAAAATAAATACTTCTGGTAGAAACAAGTATCAAAACCAAGTTAGCAGTGTTAATGAGAAGGAAATTGATAAATTCTTTATTCTGTTACTGGTTGCAGTCATTGGACTGTAGCCATGCTGAGGCACCACCACCAAGGTTTTTTCATTAGTCTTATCAACTTCAGTTCTTATTTTTGTTTATTATTGGGTCATCTGATAAATAATGCAGTTATTTCAATTGCATGAACTAAAAGTCAAAGTGGGATGGGGTAAACTACCTGCATCAACTTCCTATAAAGGCAGGTAGTAATTTTACCTTGTACTTATTCTTAGTGCAAGTTTTGAAGAGTGCAGTTAAATTTTAACAGTTATAATGGAAGTGACAAAGGATCACATTCGGCATATTTTGCTTTATGAGTTCAATAAAGGCAACAACATAATGGAAAGTGCAAAGAATATTAATATTACACAATATTAATATTACACAATAGGTGTAATAAAATTAATATTACACAATAACTGTAAGTCAGTGTCAATGATAGTTTCAGAAATTCCAAGCTGGAAACTACAGCCTAGAAGACGAGCCTCATCCTGGAAGATCTGTAGAGCTTGACGAGGATGTCCTGCAAACCGTGGTGGGACAAAATCCCATTGTAATTGTTGAGGAACTGGCAGAGAAGCTTGGATTTGGTCATTCAACCATTCATCAACACATGCATGCCATCAGAAATATGAGCAAATTGGGTTAATGGGTTCCTCACAAACTTTCCAAGTCTAATCATGTGCAAATGAATGTGTGCTCTTCTTTGCTGCCACATCTCATAAACGAACCATTTTTGGACTGAATAGTGACTGGTGACAAGAAATGGGTCCTCGATAAAAATGTCAAGCACTGAAAAAGTGGGTAGTGAAAGGAGAAACACTGGCACCCCAAGCTAAAGAAGGTCTTCACCCACATAAACAAGTAAAAGAGTAAAAGAGTATGTATGTATATATATATATATATATATATATATATATATATATATATATATATATATATATATATATATATATAGGTGTATATGTATGTATGTGTGTGCATTTGTAACAAATGGTTCAGTTCCCAGACTGGGTTGTGTGTTGTGTTCTTGAGCAAGACACTTTATTTCCTGCTGTTCCAGTTCACTCAGCTGTAGAAACGAGTAGCAACATCACTGGTGCCAAGCCTTTGCCTTTCCCTTGGATAACACTGGTGGCATGGGGAGGGGAGGCTGGTATGCATGGGCAACGGCTGGTCTTCCATAAACAACCTTGTCTGGACTTGTGCCTCAGAGGGTAACTTTCTAGGTGCAATCCCATGGTCATTCATGAGCAAAGGGGGTTACCCTTTGTACATCATATGTGTATATATGTGTGTGTATTCGTATGTATATGTATGTATATTACTACATAAGTTTATGCCTACCAGTGAAAATTGATATTGTATTTATTTGTAAGGCTGAAATAAAAACTGGAATTGATACAATCAACTAGAATCTTTGACAGTGGTGCCCCATACATGATCACATTCCAGTGACTGAAGCCAGTAAAGCAATAAAAGATAATTCCAAAAAGCAAAATGTTCCCATTGAGGATTCTGATTAAACGCTGTGTTTTGGTTTCTTGTGAATACAATGATTTAAATATGAGCTGATTTCAGAATTAATCGATAATATACATATATGTATGTGTGTGCATGTGTGTGTGTATGTGTGTGTGTGTGTGTGCATGTGTGTGTTTGTGTGTGTGTTTGGATGTTTGATATCCATGTGCATACGGTGGCCATGGAGGTAGTGGTAACAACAATGAGAGACTTAAGAACAGAATGATTTAGGAATGACAAATAAATAGTGTGTGTTGACAAAACGTATGTATGTGTGTTGATAAATGAGAAATAACACAACACTAAGTTTCCTTGGATTTTATTGATTTATCATATGTTTGCATGGCTGTGTGGCTAAGATATTCAATTCTCAGCCTCGTGATTTTGCGTTCAGTCCCATTGCATGGCACCCGAAGCCTTGTGTATAGATTAGTTAGAGAAGTACTGAAAGAAACCCTGTGTGTGTATGTGTATACACACACACGCACGCACACACACACACACACACACACACACACACACACACTCACACTCACACACACATCCATGTCTGTGTGTTGGCATATGTGTCTCTTTGTTCTGATACCATTTGATAGTCATAAATGATTGTCTCCACATACAAGCTCTGGTGTTCATCTATCAATTTCATTCAAAGGCATTGGATGGCCTAGAGCTATAGCAAAAGACACTTGCTCAAGGTGCCACACTGAGATATTGAACCCCAAACCATATGGTTGCAAAGCAAACATCTTAACTACACAGCCAGAGTGAAAATAAATTTAAATGAACCAAATATATCTTCAACAATCTAGACACTCACCATGGCTGCTATTTTCAGGCTGTAAGTATCTGTGCAAGATAACTTCATTATTGCACAAGTTGCTGATATTTCTATCAAGAATGCTAATAATCGCAGTTTTCTGGCAAGTGCATAGATGTAGTTCTACTGTGCAATATTTTTTATTTAGATGTTATTTAGCAAGTATATTTATCTAGCAAATGAGTGAGAATGTTGATGTAAAGCACGAAGTATATTGTTTAAGTTCTTTGGTATTTACAGCATTTTGACTTTACTTTGAATGATGGAGTCTTGAGAAGATGTTGTTGGCACTCCATCGTTTACGAAGTTGAGGGTTCCAGTTGATCCGATCAATGGAACAGCCTGCTCAGGAAATTAACGTGCAAGTGGCTGAGCATTCCACAGACATGTGTACCTTTAACGTAGTTCTCGGGGATATTCAGCATGACACAGTGTGACAAGGCTGACCCTTTGAATTACAGGCACAACAGAAACAGGAAGTAAGAGTGAGAGAAAGTTGTGGTGGAAGAGTGCAGCAGGGTTCGCCACCATCCCCTGCCAGAGCCTTGTGGAGCTTTTGGTGCTTTCGCTCAATAAACACTCACAATGCCTGGTCTGGGAATCGAAACCGCGATCCTATGACCGCGAGTCCGCTGCCCTAACCACTGGGCAATTGCGCCTCCAATACATATATATATATATATATATATATATATATATATATATATATATATATATATATATGCAAGAAGAGTGGATTGTCATAGCTGGAATGTCTTTGATCACGATATTCCAGCCGTAGCTGATACAGAGTTAAACAATGCAAATGCAACAAGATATGATTCATTCTCATAATGATACAAGAAACTTTAACATGTAAGGTTCGAGGAAATTAGTTTTCTGAAAAACAGCAATTCTATTCTCATATACAAAAAAAACAAAAAAACACATTTTATATTATTTGTAAAAGTCTTAAATAATGATGTTTCTTTTTGAGTGCATGATAACTTCACTATATTCTTTGTTGCTGGTACTAAGAGAGACTTCCTGGCACACAATTAAAAAAGCCTAGAGTATCTGTAACAAACTTCAAGCCTATGTCATTTAAGTATTTTGAAGTCTACAAAGTGGGCTTTCTTCAGGACATGTGAACAGAACATTCTCTATGGATTCCAAACCTGGTCTATGAAGAATGGATTTTAAGATTTTAGTGGCACATACCCCAGCTTCTTATGAAGGTTCAAAACATCTTTTAGCAAGAGTACAAGACCAAGTAGGCTTATGGAGACATTCTATACCCATCATTACTATCATTGCTTTGTACAGGGTAGACTTTGTTGATCACTGTTCTATCAGCTGCTATATTTTTGGAGACTCTCAAAGCCTAACAGAAGACCAAGACTACTCAATTAGATTGATGTTGTTGGCAGAGACATACAACATCAAATGTTGTGCTAAGAGCTAAAGGGAGACAGAGATTCCTGGTATGGTGTGATGAAATGCATTTCAGCTGCAGCAAGGAGGAGGAGTGTGGAAGCAGAAGCTATGTATAATTCATGTGAGACAGATGACTGTTTAGGATATGGAGTGTTTGATTATGGGTTATGAGTTCAAATTCTAAAGAGGGTCCACAGACAGGAACAGAGAGCAAATCATAGGGAGAATTTCTCAGAGATTGACCATCAATTGATCTAGTGAGAGATTCATCAAACATCTGCTTCACTAGATGAAGCCAGAGTTTACTCACTGGTCTCCAAAAATCTTGTAAGGGTGCAAAATAGCATTTGTATATTTTACATAGTTTTACTTACAAACAAAACACACACACACACACACACACACACACATCATTAGAATATAACAAACTTGTTGGGTCATATCTTTCACAAGTGTTTAGGATCAGGTGTGGGCGAATTTTTTTTTACTACTGGAAGCAAATTACAAGTGCATGAGAACTCATTGGGACACATCTGTGCTGATGAAAATAATGAATCTTAATTTTTGCAAATTCATAGACATGTAACAATAAATTACTATTTTGGCCTTAAAGTCATATTTTTTTCATACAGCTTTTCAGAGACTGTCAGTAGGTAGTATCAAATTTTAATGCAAACAAAGGGTTCTCCAAGTCCTTGGTTTAGATAACTGTCAAGCTTTGTATTTTCAGAAACAGTAATACATATCCTTGTCTACTTTATCATAAAGCCATTCAATACCAGTTCACCAAAACTACATTTATCATAGAAATGTTCAATGTGATAATAACAACAACAATAATAATAATAATAATAATGATAATAATTATAATAGTTTCTTTTATTTGTCACAGGATCATCTTAAGAGGGAGACATTATTAGGACAGTTTATGATTTATGTGAAAGCTTACATAAAAGATGAGGGGAAGAGAGGGAGAGAAGCAAGGGGGGTGAGATAAAAGGCATACATAATATACAAAAGATGTGAACTCATGGGTGCAGGAGTGGTTGTGTGGTAAGAAGCTTGCTTTCCAATCATATGGTTACAGGTTCAGTCCCACTACAGTGAGCAAGTGTCTTCTACTATAGCTTCGGACTGACTGAAACCTTGGAAACTGAAAGAAGCCTGTTGTATATGTGTGTATGTGTCTTTGTGTTTGTCCACAACTTGACAACAAGTGCTGATATGTTTATGTCCCTGTAACTTAGCAGTTTGGAAAAAGAGAGTGATAGAATAAATCTTAGGCTTAAAATAAAACAAAGAAGTACTGGGGTTGATTTATTTGACAAAAGAATTCTTCAAGGCAGTGCCTCAGTTTAATGACTGAAATAAATGGAAAAAATAAAAACAAAAAACATGGACGATACAGTCTTCCTGATACAGGAGAGCCTCCAACAAGAACCAATCTGAAAGCTCAGAGAGCCATGGATCATCCTGACCATCACTGGTATAAACTCTTGCTCAAATGTTATTTTCCAATCTACAGGTACATGTTTTGAGTAAGTTCCATTCAACCAAACCATTTTTGCCACAATTACTCCTTTACTCTTTTCCTTGTTTCAGTCATTTGACTGTTGCCATGCTGGAGCACCGCCTATAGTTGAGCAAATCGACCCCAGGACTTATTCTTTGTAAGCCTAGTACTTATTCTATTAGTCTCTTTTGCCGAACCGCTAAGTTACGGGGACCTAAACACACCAGCATTGGTTGTCGAGTGATGTTGGGGGGACAAACACAGACACACAAACATACACACGCACATACATATATATATATATATATATATATATATATATATATATATATATATATATATATATATATGCATACATACGACGGGCTTCTTTCAGTTTCCGTCTACCAAATCCACTCACAAGGCTTTGGTCAGCCTAAGGCTATAGTAGAAGACACTTGCCCAAGGTGCCACTCAGTGGGACTGAACCCGGAACCATGTGGTTCGTAAGCAAGCTACTTACCACACAGCCACTCCTACGCCTATATTATCCACCTTTTAAAAATTTTGCTAAGAGAGAGCACTTCTCTCTCCAACCTTACTTTTATCTCTAAGTGGAACAACATTTATTTTCATCAACATAATTTATTACCTACATCAGTGGTTCTCAACTGAGGTGTATATGATCCTTGCAGGGGGTCCCATATAAGATTGGTTGGGGGGTGCAGGCAAGCAACTTAGTAGTATTTTAAGTGTCCATGAAAAAGTTTTGACTTGTAAAAATACATATATTACTTTTTTCTTTTACTTGTTTCAGTCATTTGACTGTAGCCATGCTGTAGCACCATCTTTAGTCAAACAAATCGATCTCAGGACTTCTTCTTTATAACCCTAGTACTTATTCTATTGGACTTTTTTGCTGAACTGCTAAGTTATAGGGATGGAAGCACATCAACATCGGTTGTCAAGCAATGGTGAGGGGGGGGGGACAAACACAGACACACAAATGCATGCATATATACATATATATATTTATATAAACTTACAATGAGCTTCTTTCAGTTTGTGTCTACCAAATCCACTCACAAGGCTTTGGTTGGCTCAAAGCTATAGTAGAAGATACTTGTCCAAGGTGCCACACCGTGGGACTGAACCCAGAGTTATGTGGTTGGAAAGCAAGCTTCTTACAACATAGCCACTCCTGCACAAATATATATATATATATATTTGACTTGCTTCTTCTTGTGTTTGTTTCTCCATTCTCCACTTGATTATAGTTATAAACTGCGATTTAAATGATAAATTACCTACCACTGGATACCTTCTAACAAAGACGGTACCCACACAAGTAATCTCCAGGAGTGCTTTGGATTTAATTATCCCCTGGTTGCTTAGATACTTCAGACTACCCCTTGAATATTGAAGCAATCTTATCATATACCTATATATATATATATTGCAAGAAACAGCTGGGTTTCTTTGTCTAAAGTTTCACATAGTTCAACATGTTTCTGGCCACTGAAATATGTTCTCCCAGTGAGTGCTACAACAATCTTACACAAGTGAATGTGTGAAAAATAAAACAGGAATTTTGAAAGAAATATCAATAAAACTAGATTTTAAACATTGAATGGCAAGGTGGGTGAGGGGAGAAACCAGAATAAAATAGCAATCAAAGGGGTACATTGGTAAAAAAAAATTTTGCATACCATTAATATACGTCTTTGGAAACCTATCGCTGGTAAAATGCTACTGAAGAATTTGTATTTGGAAGAAAACTACAAGAAAACAAAGTCAGGTGTGAGAGAGGGGAGCAGCAAACAATTCTTACACCTGAAACAGTGTTACTGCTAAATTTATAAAAAAAAATGCATTATTAAGAAATTTATGAAGAAACAAAGTCAACAAAAGGTTATAAGCTATAGCTTTGATAGCTAATATATATATTATATATATATATATATATATATATATATATATATATATAT
>NC_068983.1:30819351-30822371 GCF_001194135.2 Octopus bimaculoides
TGTGTGTGTGTGTGTGTGTGTGTGTGTGTGTGCATGTATGTGCATGTGTCCATCTGGTTGGGAATGCACATTGCAAAATGTGTTAATACAGCCCCAGAAAGATTTTTGACCTTATGGATTTTCTTTATACATGATTCTAGGATGCTTTTGCTTATGGATGCAAATTCTAGTGAAAATCCATTAAAAAATTGTGGAATTATTTTCAGGACAAACCTCAATAGTTATAGATTTATTTCATTGTAAGTAAGACAAATAACAATCCTAAAAATTCCAATGTATTTCAATCATATGTAGATCCTTTCAGTGTGGGGCAAATTTATGAGAATCAAGATAGACAGATATTTATGGGAACCAAGATAGAAAGAAGTTTAAATGAGAAAATGAGTGAGATAGAGATTAATTATGAGAGTCAAGATAGGTTTTCAAATTAAAAGGGTGTAAAAAAGATGAAAAGTAGTGAAAGTAGTCACAAAGTCCTGGTGTTTTTTTCCTCCAATCAGAAATGCATAAGGAACATATGCACCCACATAAACTCTCTTTTATATTTATGAAGGCGGTGAGCTGGCAGAAATGTTAGCGCACCGGGTGAAATACTTAGTGGTATTTCGTCTGCTGTTACGTTCTGAGTTCAAATTCTGCCGAGGTCGACTTTACCTTTCATCCTTTCGGGGTTGATAAATAAAGTACCAGTTATGCACTGGGGTTGATGTAATCGACTTAATCCCTTTGTCTGCCCTTGTTTGTCCCCTCTATGTTTAGCCCCTTGTAGGCAATAAAGAAATATATATTTATGGATACATTGCCACATGGTGGTAATGACAAATGACTGAGACCTTTGGTGATATACCATGCTTGAGAAAATCTGTCAAGCCAAGTGAAATCATAATTATGGGCAACGCCAGCGTCACATAACTGGCACTTGTGCTGGTGGTATGTACAAAACATCATTTGAATGTTGGGCCTCACAGAGGCAGTGACAAGTGACCGAGAAAGAGAGAGAGGTAGAGAGAAAAGAGAGAGAAAGGCAAAATGTTGATTGGATTCTTTTTTTTGTGATAGATGGACAAGGTTTATGGTGTGTGGAAAAATTGTATAAATACCTGACTGAAATAAGAGCTAAGAGTGCTATGACAGATTAAAGCTATAACGGTGGTGCCCCAGAATGGTCACAGCCCGATATTAGAAACTAATGAAAGAAAAGACAAACAAAGCATTTTTAATTGTATTGCTTTTTTTTTATGACTTAGAGAGATCAGCAGTATCCATGACTTTTGAAGAAATGTCTCTTAAAACTGGTGGGGACAAAGAAAAGAAAAAAACCTATGAATTTAACTGAAGATCTTGTCCTAATGCCTGCAAATCTGTGTACCCCACCACAAGCAACAAAGGGCTAGGTCCAAGAATAAGTAAGCCTATCTGAAATACTCCCACACAGTTTGCATCTACTCAATTGCACCTATAGTGATTGGAGCAACCCAAGGCTGGAGTTGCCAAAGGTGATGCACAGCATATTTGAACCCAGAATTGCATGATTTGCAAAGTGAACTTCTTAAACACACAACTATAATGAAAGTACTGACACCTATGCAAACACAAAACACATGCTTACACATGCATGAATGCACATAGACACACACACACACGCACACACATACAGAGTGGTACATACACAGAGGCACACAGTCACACACATGGATGCATTCATGCATTCACAAACACTCCCAGATGCAGACAGCTCCAACAGATGATTACACAACAGAGACATACAAACAACTACACCTGAAGAACAGACTTCCTATATTCCACCTCACTGCCACATACCATACATGACACAGATATTTATCAATTTACACATAATTTATTCCAGAAGGTGAGCTCCAAAAAAGCTATATATTAATTGCAAAGCAAACGCAAACTAACAAATTCTTATGAAAAGCAGAAAGAGTTTGTTTATGTATGTGTGTGTATATATATACATATATATATATATATATATATATATATAGATAGATAGATAGATATGTATATGCATGTATGTATGTATGTATAATTTCCTCTTTATATAACCATCTGAGAAATCTCTTCGGTCTATCTCATAGAACACCCGCCTGCTAATATCATCCACGTGTACAAACATACTTCCAGATTATTTCCTTTCTAAAGGAAACATTTTAGGCTTCTCTCTTGCTGCTTAACCAAAATGTCAACTCCACAGAGCAACTAGAGTAAACTAAAGGATTAAAGTAAAGAAAAAGAAATAAAAAGCAGTATCAAGTCTTGATGCTTTTATAATACTCTGCTAATTGTTTACTGTGGATTGTTTTTAGTTAATACTTTTCACATTTATACTATGTTATATTTTGCTATTTATTACATTCATATATTTTATTTATATGTTGCATTTATATAGTATTTTTTTTTATAAAGCTGGTCTACTATTTAGTAGATTTGCTATGTATTAAATCTATTATTTAGTGAGTTATGTTATTCATTTAATCTATATAGTATTTTATATAATGCTGATCTATTATTCAGTGGGTAAAACTTTCACTAAATTTATATAATACTTTTTATGAAGCAAGACTGTTATTTAGCGGGTTTTGCATTTCATTAAGTTTATATACTCTTTTACTCTTTTATTTGTTTCAGTCATTTGACTGCAGCCATGCTGGAGCACCACCTTTAGTCGAGCAACTCGACCCCAGGACTTATTCTTTGTAAGCCAAGTACTTATTCTATCAGTCTCTTTTTGCTGAACCACTAAGTTACGGGGACGTAAACACACCAGCATCGGTTGTCAAGCGATGGTGGGGGGACAAACACAGACACACAAGCACACATACATATATACAACAGGCTTCTTTCAGTTTCCGTCGACCAAATCCAGTCACAAGGCTTTGGTTGGCCCGAGGCTATAGTAGAAGACACTTGCCCAAGGTGCCATGCAGTGGGACTGAACCCGGAACCATGTGGTTGGTAAGCAAGCTACTTACCACACAGCCACTCTTGCACCTATATAG
>NC_068983.1:30822545-30826569 GCF_001194135.2 Octopus bimaculoides
AGACATATTCCATATATTCAATAAGACATTCAATACTTCATTTCATTGTACCATCCATATTTTTTTATATTATATATTCCATATTCTATATCCCACATAAATTTTACAAGAATATAAATAAAAAACATAAAAAACAGACAGAGTTGGAACTCTTTTAAATAAAATAATATATATATATATATATATATATATACATACATATATACAACAGGCTTCTTTCAGTTTCCGTCGACCAAATCCAGTCACAAGGCTTTGGTTGGCCCGAGGCTATAGTAGAAGACACTTGCCCAAGGTGCCATGCAGTGGGACTGAACCCGGAACCATGTGGTTGGTAAGCAAGCTACTTACCACACAGCCACTCTTGCACCTATATAGTATTTTTTTTAATAAAATTCATCTATAATATGTATATTCTTTATATTAGTCAGATTGGTGTCCTCATCTTGACTGCTACTTTCACTCAGTTTTGGCTGTTGTAGGCTCCAGCCTTCTTCAAGTGTCTGGTTGTTGTATTAGAATTTGATCCATGGGGCACATTGTTCCCATTCCACTCTGCATTTTGTGAAAACATGGATTAAATAAAAGGTTAGGTTTGAAATTTCTATAAAACAACCAAATTCAATACAAGACACCTAAAGAAGTCCGGAGCATACAACAGCTGAAATGTAGTGAAAGGAACAGTCGAGATGAAGATACCAGTTCAACTAATATTAACATTATATATATTATAAATTCTTTATCACAAAAATATTGAACTGGTCTATATTATTTTGTGGCTTTGCTATCTATTAAATCTATGTACCATTTTTTATAAAGCAAGCTTAAAGTATTTATACAGAGCTTGGTTCAATCTATACCATGTGAACTCTTCTTGAATATTGAATATCCATTTTCTCAGTATAAGAAACATTGTGCCAAAGAAACCAATCTTCTTTTGCAAAGGAGCATTGCTCTTATATCTGGATAGGATATCCAAGTTTCTAAGCTTGATATTTAAATGATGATATCCATCTTACTTAAGTGATATTTATATATATCTTTGCCACACAGGAGATATCCAATTGACAACATCTGTATTACATAGGTATTATTCAAATGCTGGTAACAATCCTGTACAATTAATATTATTCAAATTTTATGATCTGTGTCACACTGGAGATATCTGAATGATGGCATCTTTGTCATGAAGGTAATACTCTGATAATAGATTCTTTGCTATATATACAGTATTCAAATGTCTGAGAGAAAAAAGAGATATCAAAAGAAAAAGGAAGAAAAGAACAGCATGATTCTGGTGATTACAACATCTGGTTAGATCAGAACTGGCATAGAGTTAAACAACAACAATAACAGCATCAACAACAACAAATACTACATGGTTAATACATATATAATTGAAGAATGATTGTCTTAAATTAAAAATTATTAATTATATGAAAAAATAAATAATAAAAGAAATAGTGTGTTTATTTGGCAAAAAAAAAAAATAAATAAAATGACCATCCCAAAATACAACAATATCTGTTTCAACACATGATTTCACGTCAGGAATCTTGTTAAATGAATTGATAAAAAAAAAAATCTTTTTAAAAAGAAAGAATGACAAGAACCCTTTAGAAATAAGGTGGACTAACTTTGGTAAATCAAAACTTTTAAAGGCATAAATACAGCTGTCTGTGACATGAGAATAACAATTTTGTCAACAGCAAATAATTTTTTATGAAAAGATTTGCAGATACATAGGCGCAGGAGTGGCTGTGTGGTAAGTAGCTTGCTTACCAACCACATGGTTCCGGGTTCATTCCCACTGCGTGGCACCTTGGGCAAGTGTCTTCTACTATAGCCTCGGGCCAACCAAAGCCTTGTGAGTGGATTTGGTAGACGGAAACTGAAAGAAGCCCATCGTATATATGTGTGTATATATATATGTGTGTATGTTTGTGTGTCTGTGTTTGTCCCCCCCAACAACACAACCGATGCTGGTGTGTTTATGTCCCCGTAACTTAGTGGTTCGGTAAAAAGAATAAGTCCTGGGGTTGATTTTCTCGACTAAAGGCGGTGCTCCAGCATGGCCGCAGTCAAATGACTGAAACAAGTAAAAGAGTAAAGAGTATATAAAGTCGAGAAAAAAATATTTGTTAGGATAATGTATGTTTTTCATCATCTGTTCTTTTGTTCACATTTTAAAAGTTTATTAGAAGGAAATTATTTACAAGAAGTCAACAGCACTCTTTTGACTTTCTCTCATCTTACCCAGCCTTTTAGTATTTATAACAAAAATATGTCAGAGATCATTGCAAGTAATGTAGTTACAAACTCTCTTTCTCTCTCTATCCTTAGTTATATTAATAAAAACATTCGAAAATTTTATGTTGTGTCTGAAATGTTCTCTCTTCTGCTCAGTTAAAAAATTACTTGTAAGAGTACTGAAATTCTGATTGCATGGAGTTCCAGCAACCCTAGGGGTAGTTCTGTGCAGTGGGCATATTTGGTAGTGGAGGGAGAGAAAGAGAGAGAGAGAGAGGTGGGAGATGACTCAGTATTGTAGCAGTAATAGTTGTAGCTGTGGTAGTGATGATGATGGGTGGTTTCATATTGAATGAGTGGTCTGTAGCTGTTATCTCTGGACTATTTGAAACAAGTTCTGGAGAGGTGAAATTTAACAGACTGTTTCTCCACTTACTCCCCCCCCCCCCCTATCTGCCATCCCTACTGCCATCTTACCATTTCTATCTTGCACTGGTCTCCACCCAGCTTCTACTGTAGCAGCCACAAGTCTGACAATGCTTTCTTTATTTCCTCTGATAACATTTACCATCTCTGCTTTTCCTTCCTTTATCTCACACACCTCCTCTTCTCCATTTTACCCTTCTTCAACTCTTACTTTCAAAATATTTAAGACCTCTCTCTCTCTCTCCCTCTCTCTCTCCCTTTCTCTCTCTCTCTCTTTCACTCTTCTCCCCTCGCTTTCAGTTTTAATCTCTCATTATTTACTCTCTTCTCACTTCCCTATCTAAATCCCATTTTATTTACCTTATTTTCCCTACACATGCATATGCTTCCACCCTCTTCTCTTCACATACATACTTCCAGCTCTTTATTTCCTAATCTTTTCCTCTAAATCAACCTGCACCTCATTTTTCCTTTCGGTACAAATCCCCCCCTTCCACCCCGCCTTACTGTCTTTTCAATGTTTCTCCTAAACCATCTTCTCTCCTACCCTCATCCTTTCCACATATCTGATTCCAGAACCTACTACTGACACAGCTCTGACTCTGACAGTTCTTACAAGTTCCAGAAGTTAATCCCTCCACTCCTAACTACCTTAACTTATAAGACACTCAGACAACCAAACACTCAGATAGCAATTAGGGTTAGAAGAAAATTACATAACACACTGCAGAACACACAAATGAATTCTATCTAAAAATATGAATCTAGCCTTACTTAAAATATTTTGTTGGGTGCTTGAACATATTTGGGGAGTGGGGAGAAGTTTGCATCAAAAGAAGGATTGCAATTTTGACCTAATATGGTCTGATCTAGATTGTATTGTTTCAGTCAAAATGTTTACATCACCATGGATTCATGTTCAGTCCTACTGTGTGGCACCTTGGGCAAAGTGTTTTCTACTATAGACCTGGGCCAAACAATGCCTTGTGGGTGAATTTAGTAATTTTTGGGGGATGGAAAACTGTATGAAGCTTTCTGCATGTTTATGTATTGGAGCCTGGTGCAGCTGCTGGCTCTCCAGAACTCAGTCAAACCGTCCAACCCATGCCAGCATGGAAAATGGACGTTAATCGATGATGATGATGATATATATATATATATATATATATATAGCACCCACTACACTCTCGAAGTGGTTGGCATAAGGAAGGGCATCCAGCTGTAGGCATAATAGCGTCACCATCCTCAGCACGCATTACCATGATAGAGAGCCCTAACCCGCAATGCTGAAGTCTGCGCTGAAGGTTGACATACTTAGTATGACCTTTGATTAATTTTAAATACATATATA
>NC_068983.1:30826633-30828411 GCF_001194135.2 Octopus bimaculoides
TATATATATATATATATATATATATATATTCTATTTATGATGATGATGATGGGGACAATGATCATGATAACTATGTGCACGTCTTTGTGACTGTCTGTTGCTGCCCCCTACTGTTTGACAACTAGTGTTTGTTTATCTTTCCTTAAACTTAGCAATTCAGTAAAAGCGACTGATAGAATAAATGTCAAACTTTAAAAAAAACTGACCATAAATACATATTTGCAAATTTTGACTGCAGATTTTGCTATGCCAGCATGGGTTGCACAAGATGTTTTGAAACAGTAATCAATGGCTAGTTGCTCTTCCTGTTACATACCCTCGGTTCTGCTTCAAGTAAGGTATTTTCTCTCCACTAGTCTGCACATGAAGCTCATGAAAGCATCAAGCCATGGAAGGTACTGTTTACAGGAGACACAAATATATGCACTATTACTCTAATGGTATCAATGTGAAAGCACACAGAAAGCAATAGACACATGCATATACATATGCATGCAAGCACACACACACACACTCAACAGGTTTACATACAGTTTTCCTCCACAAAATTTCCTTAAGAGGGCGTTGGGAAATCCATGGCTACAGCAGAAGAGACTTGCCTAAAGTGTCACAGAGAGGGACGAAACCCAAAATACCATGATTGCAAATTGAATATATTGTAACCACACAAACATGCTTTATATATTTCAGTAATAAATCACAGAGACTAATTACTCAGATATGCCACCTGCATGAAAAACAATATAGTTAAGTAACTGTTAAGATGTTTAATGCAGTGAGTATCTCAAAGCTAATTAAAAATAATTATTTGATGGGGCAAAGATAATAATAGTTCAAGGACGAATATTATGTTAATTAGTTTGGCAAATATAGGAAACAACTCCAGACATGGTCTAGTTTCATTTAACTTCACTGTTTTTGCTAAAATAGTAATGAGTTAGTGTACAATAATGTCCATGCTCTGTTATGAAAAACAACATATTAAAAAAAGAAAATTAGTGAGAAAAAATACCCAGATACGTCATCTACATGAAAAACAATAGTTAAGTTAGTGCTATAACGTAGTTAATGCAGTGAGCAATTAAAAAGTTAATTAAATATGATTAAGCACAAAGATATTCCTTGGTGTGCATCTGATATTTACATCATACCCTAATTACTAGATCTACACCACAGGAGAATTTAATTTGAATATTTAATACTGACTGCGAGAGAACACATGTAGTTATGAATGTATAGAATTTGAATGAAACTTAACAGTCATGTGAATACTGAGAGATAATACAATAATCAGAAACTAATTTTTACTCACATTTCTATGAAAAAGTTAGGCTCTGATGAGCTGACCATACAGTGTGCTGCTAAAGAAAATATAAATTTTGAAAGAGTTAATGAAGGATCCTCCACACCAGAATTCAGCAATTTCTTTCTGTAAAGGTCCACTTTTGAAGATTTTTTTTTAGCATTTACCCATGGGCCATATGTATTTTATCTCACAACAGGTGTGGCTGTCTAGTTAGGAAGCTTACTTTTTAACCATGTGATATTGGGTTCAGTTGTACAGCATATCACGTTGAACAAGTGACATCTACTATAATTCCAGGTTGACCAAAGCTATTTAAGTGGATTTCTCAAGTGGAAACTGAAAGAAGCTATTTTTTTCTCTGTCTGTCTGTCTATCTATCTATCTATCTATATATATATATATATATATATGTATGTATATCATCATCACCATCATTTAACATCCACCTTATATATATATATATATATATATA
>NC_068983.1:30829486-30832912 GCF_001194135.2 Octopus bimaculoides
ATATATATATAGGCGCAGGTGAGGTTGTATGGTAAGAAGCTTGCTTCCCTACTGTGTGGTTCCAGGTTCTGTCCCACTGCACAGCACCTTGGGCAAGTGTCTTCTACTATAGCATCAGGCTGACCAAAGCCTTGTGAGTGGATTTGGTAGATGAAAACTGAAAGAAGCCCATCATATATATATATGTATATATATATGAGAGGTATTGGTATCCAGAAGACCCAAGGTGGCAGATAAGGCTATGTAAGTGCTATGGAAGGACCATAGTTAAACTCTCCGTTTGATAATATGAGTGAGGAGTCTAATGCAGGTTTTATATGAACATGTACATGTTAAATAAAATGAGATAACAAAGCTAAGGCTGTGTGGAATTTTCAGGATATTTATAAGGACATTTAAAAACAAATATATATATAGGGTGTTATAGTTGCAGTTCCATTATCCAAGAAAAGTGGTGTGTAGAATGGGTAGAAATACTTCTTGTCCATGGTATGTAAATTCCAATAGGAGTTCATATTTTGCTATTACAAATGGAAAGTGTGAAGACTCCTTTGAATGAACAGCACATGGAATCTACGTCTCCCCACTTTCCATTTGTATGTTATGCTTGAGAAGACCTGTCAAGCCAAGTGAAATCATAGTTATGGGCAATGCCAGTGTCACATAACTGGCACTTGTGCCGGTGGCACGTACAAAACACCATTTGAATGTTGGGCCTCACAGAGTCAGTGACAAGCGACCGAGACCTTTGGCAATATACTGTGTTTGAGAAGAACTGTTAAACTGAGTGAGATTGTAGTCGTGGCCGATGCTGGTACTGCATAACTGGCATCCATGCCAGTGGCATGGAAAAAGGACCCGCTATACTCTTGGAGTGGTTGGCATTAAGAAGGGCATCCAGCCATAGAAACCATGCCAAATCAAACTGGAATCTGGTGCAACTCCCAGCTTGCTAGTTTTCAGTCAAACCGTCCAACCCATGCCAGCAGGTAAAACGGACGTTAAATGATGACGATGATAATGTATTGCTTTTGTGGTAGTATCTGCATCTACATGTACATGTGTGTGTGTGTGTGTGTGTGTGTGTGTAAGTCTCTGTCTATGTGTAACTATATTTTGATCTATTTGTAGGTATCTGAGTCTATATTATGTACCTAGTTGTGTATTTGTGTAGATATGTACACATACTTATAGATGTTTTGGTGCATATATGTATATGTGTGTGTTTACGCATGCATATGTGTATTTCTGTACATGTACTTGTGTGTGTGTGTGTGTAGATATACTCAAGTATGTATCCACCTGTTTGTATGTGTATTGTATGAAGATATATATTTATATATTCATCAGAATTACCTCCTCTCTCTGTCTACACACACAGACACACACACACTCACACATACACACACATTATCTGTATAATGTTTCCCCATTTTATCACTCCTCTCTCCTCAGTTCTCCATCCCTTTCAGCTTGAAAATTACTAATGGTCAATCTGGCTACGATCCTGATGTAGAAAAGTGTTTATTGACCATCATAAACACTTCTGTTTTCTCTTTCTCCTTGCATTCTATTTTTATCTCTTTTCTTTTTTCTCTTCCTTTCATTGTCTTGAATCCTGTATCTGTCAATTTATAGCTATTCCTAGGATGTATGTTTTACTTGTTCTGCTTTTACTTCTTTTCATAGAAGTTCTTGTATACCTATCTTTATACACATTTTTAAATAATTGTCTTCTAATACTGGAAGGGGCTTCTCCCCATCAAACCTCTCAATTCATTTCCTACATACGTTTATGCTTTTTCATTAGTAATGTCTTTCTGTGTTTATATCTAAATGTAAATGCTTCCTAAATAAAATTGCACTTCACATTTGAAGCTCTGATGAAGCTATAGAGCATCCAACTATGAGTGCATTGTATCTCATGATAGAAACAGATGTAAGCTACTGAAGTTTGTAGCATAATTATTTATTTAATTCTAATTTGTGATATGAATATGTGCATGTGTGTAAACCTTTGTTTAGACATCATGTGATGGTTGCAAATGAATATCATTATTGTACAAACGAGTTCGTTCATTTCCAGTCTTCTATGAAAAATATGTCTAGCTATGGGAAAATGTTACCTTGTTTGGAACAAGTAAAGGTTGGCAACAGGAATGGCATCCAACTGTAGAAAATCCACATCGAAAATATTCTGTCTGACCCAAGGAGGTATGGAAAAGTGAATGTTAAATTATGATGATGATGATGATGATGATCTTACAAATGAAAATATCTCCATGTACCTCACCCAATTCCTTCACAGACAATATTTATGCAAGCAAAGATCACACATATGGCACTAACTAAAACACAATGACCCACAAATATATATTTGAAAAAATTTTTGTTAAAGGTCCAAGGTCCCAGAAAACACCTTATAGGTATGGTTGCTCTCTTGTGAGCCAAGACCCAGCTGTTGCCTAATCCTTGTTCTATACAGTTGCTGAAGTTGCTAGAAATAGCAATCAATGCTCCACTAATATTCCATCATCTTGAATAAAGAATACTTTTTCTTATCTTTTAGCTAAGATGGAAGACCATACCTATAACTCTTTACAATGCCTCAGTGATTGGGGGAAGGAAGAAAGAAAGATATCGTTAAATGATGATGATGAGATGTATATATATATATATATATATATATATTTATATATATACATAAATAATACAGAATGGGAAAAGAACGCAAAACATCCAGACATTTAGGTGATACAAGAAAGGGACAACAAAACATCCAGATAGATGATACAAAGAAAACACGGACATGTCATTCGGAGTTTTCTCTTTTCAGTCGAGATCCAGATTATCCTTACAATTTCGGCTGGTTATTCTCAATGTTGCTCCAATCTGGCCAGCCCCAAGGAAAAACTAAGCTAAGAGCATTAGATTCCTTGGAAGAAAGCAGCGAATGTATAGAAAAACAAGGACAACACACACACATATGCTCACACACATTTATATGTAACTAAATATGTAGATTTGTATGTATGCATATATATGTACATATATATTTATGTTGTATGTACTCTTTACTCTTTTTACTCTTTTACTTGTTTCAGTCATTTGATTGCGGCCATGCTGGAGCACCGCCTTTAGTCGAGCAAATCGACCCCAGGACTTATTCTTTGTAAGCCTAGTACTTATTCTATCGGTCTCTTTTTGCCGAACCGCTAAGTTACGGGGACGCAAACACACCAGCGATGGTGGGGGGACAAACACAGACACACAAACACACATACATATATATATATATATATACATATATACGACGGGCTTCTTTCAGTTTCCGTCTACCAAATCCACTCACAAGGCTTTGGTCGGCCCGAGGCTATAGTAGAAGACATTTGCCCAAGGTGCCATGCAGTGGGACTGAACCTGGAA
>NC_068983.1:30832998-30833569 GCF_001194135.2 Octopus bimaculoides
ATATATATACACACACACACACACACATATATATACACACACACACACACACACACACATACACAGATAGTATATGAAGTTTTTGTAGAAATTGAGAAGTGAAAGAAGAGAGCTCTGAATGGTCAATAGGATTGAATGCTGTTAATAATGTAGTCTGCTGACACAGACTATTTAAAACCTAAATTATTTAATAGTGTGTAAATGTAATGCCTACATTATCTAATAATTATCTACAAATATGGATTCCAAAACCCAAGGTATTCCTAAAAGTGCAGGTAGACTATATTATTAACATATGTACATACATACATACATACATACGTATGTCCAGAGAGAGAGAGAGATGTAAATTTGTTTTTGTATAAAAACTTATATATATGCCTGTATATAATGTACAAACACACACACACACATATATGTGAGTGTGTGTATGTGTGTGTATTAAATATATGTATATCTTTATATATATATATATACATATATATTTGCATACAGATTTAAATATATATATATACATATATATTTAAATATATATGTATACATATATATATATATATATATATATATATAT
>NC_068983.1:30833579-30834432 GCF_001194135.2 Octopus bimaculoides
ATATATATATATATATATATATATATATATATATATATATAATACATGCAAATATATATATATATATACACACACACAATACATACATAAATATATACAATATATACAGACATAATATACATACATATATACACACACACATAGAGAGAGAGAGAGGGAGACAGAGGCAGATAGACAAGCAGACAAACAGACAGACATATGTAATGATTTTGTGCGGTTTACTGCATTAAACATATCCATGATCCATACATGAGTGTGTATATAGATATATATATAAGCAAATAAGCAAGACAGAAAATATATAAACCAATGTTTTGCCTTTGAACCTATATGCATATTCTATCTCACGCACATCTGTCCATGAGGGCTGTTGAAGCCATTTAAGTGCAGTGTTGAAGAATGTTAGCAGACTTAAAATTCCATAGATTTCAGACAATTATTCTTATTCATCATTCATAACTGACAATGTTTAAAGTTCCTGTTTTCTTTTGGTGTTTTGTGGTTGTGAAGCAAGTAGGGGAGATAGGATAAGGGTTACTTTCTATTTTTGGAATCACTGCCAAGTATGTGTGTGTGTGTGTGCATGTGCGTGTCTGTGTGTGTATTGTATAGTATTCATGTGTATATACATGTATATATATATTTATATATGTGCATATAATGTGTGTGTGTGTATAATGTGTTTGTGACTGTGTATATATACATATACACACATGTATGTAAATATATAATAGAAACATTATATATATATATATATATATATATATATATACATACACACTCACACATATATGTATATATATACACATGTGTATATGTGTGTTTATCTATCTCTCTATCTCTCTCTCTCTCT
>NC_068983.1:30837419-30843437 GCF_001194135.2 Octopus bimaculoides
ACGGCCTGTTCACTGACAAAATTGTGCTGCGTTTATAACAACAATAGAGAGCAGAGTAGAGAGAGAAAGAGAATGTCTAAGAAAAATAAAGTGTGTGTTTGAATGCATGTATATGAGAGAATGGGAGTAATCAAGGTGAAACTGAAAAGAGAAATAAAATAGCAGTGATGAGGTGTCTTCCACATTTAACTCTTTTGTATTTAAATTTCTTTGTCAAGTGTGATGCTTATTTATTCATGTTGTTTTGAATTAATTATGCATTATCTTGTAGCTTTGAGATTTCAATGATGTGTTTGTATATTTTTAGAAGGATATTGTAAGGTAGGTGTGAAATGCTGGATCAGGTAGAATATTTGAGCTGGATATAGCTGGATTAAATGCTAAAGGGTTAAAAGCCATTTTATGGTAACACTCCTATGCGCTTTCTTTTCAGAATGCTTAAGTGCAAGTGTATCATTATCCATCCTACACACATCTCTCCTACAACATCTCAATTTTTCCTTATACATTGCTTAGCAACCCAGGACATCTTATGCCTCTGGTCCTCATACTGTAGAAACATTAGCGAACCTCTTATTTACTGCTTCTCCCTTTGCTAAAGACACTTGTTACTTAGTTTCTTTTCTAGCTACTTCTCTACAGCCCCCATTTTTTTCAATATTTCCAAGCTGGTCTTTTCACTTTTATGACTCTGTTTACTCCAATATTCCACCTCTACATCACCCTCAGACTAACAGAAACTTTGCATGAGCCACAGATTTGATTTGAAATCTTCAGTTGATTATTCCATAGGAACTTCCAGTTGTCCTCTGTGTTATATGTCTAACCCCTTTTCTTCTTGTCAAATACTTCAATTTGTACTTCTCTAAGCATCTGATTGGTCAATAGATCTTTAAGCTTCCATATCTTCCTTTTCCTGACTGGTTTCTTCTTCTTGCTCTATGTTAGAAGTCACTAACTACTAATCTCTGTTACATTGTACTTTCTTCATCAGCTTATATTCACAAGCATCTCTATGTCCTGTTTTCTGCTGAGAAGTAGGGAATCTGGCTTCTGTGTCCACTAGATTGATAGTTGATCAGGTGACAGGCTGGTATGGGTAAAGATCCCCTTTAATCATTAATGAACATAAGAATGCACCTAGAAAGTTCCCCTCCAAGGCACAAGCCCAGGCAAGATTGTTTCTGGAAGGCCAACAGTTACCCATGAATACCAGCCTCCCATCTCCACACCACTAATGTTGTCCAAGAGAAAGGCAAAGGCTGATACAGCTTGGCACCAGTGACATCACAACTCATTTCTACAGCTGAGTGAACTTATGCAATGTGAAATAAGGAAAATAAAACACATCCTGGTCCAAGAACCAAACTTACAACCTCATGATTGTAAGCCCAATGCTCTAACCACTGTGCCATGCACTTTCACAACATGTGTGTGTGTGTGTGTGTGTGTGTGTGTGTGTGTGTGTGTGTGTGTGTGTGTGTGTGTGTACTTCAACTTGTATTTCTCCAAACATTTGATTTTCCAATGGATCTTTAAGTATCCCTATCTTCCTTTTCCTGACTGGTTTGTATCTCTAAGTCCTTCTTACTCTATGTTAGAAGTCACTAACTAAATATGTGTATGTGCATGTGTGTGACACACACACACACACAGGTACACTCATACACACATCTTAGATATAAACATGCAGGAAAAAATAGTTGCTGCAGATGAGTCACTGGGAGAGCATATCATATAGAAGTTATAAAGGCAATTGGTGGTGGCAGGGCAGATGCAGGAGAAAATGGGGGAAGAAAAATACATGGAGAGTGCATCTCTATGACTCGAACAAATTATTATTATCATCAATGAAAATTTTACTTAACTTGAATAATTCCACATTTAAAATGTTGAAAGTAACATAACACTTCAACAACATAATTAGATAACAAAATAACACTACAAGTGAAACTGCAAAAGTACCATAGTATTGATCCCAGAAGATTACAAAAGAAAATATGGTGGGGATAAGTAATAAATGGGCAATGGTACCTTATGTTTGAAGGAATAAGTGATCAGTGTTGATAATCAATTGTTCTAAGACTGAATCATGGCATGGCAAACTAGCTTTAATATAACACACCAATGAAAAATTAGAAATACATAGGGGACCATTTCTATGTCTTGAACAAACTATTGTTATTAATGAGAACTTTTGACTATGCATGTGTGTGTGTGTGTGTGTGTGTGTGTGTGTGTGTGTGTGTGTGTGTGTGTGCGCACGCGCACACATATATGTGTACACTGCAGAATTTCCAGTTAGATAGTTGTATAGATAGATAACAAATGTAAGACATTTTGTTATTTACAAAACTACTTTCGAGTTTATTAACACAAAAATATTTCATTCAATAAAACATGTCTGAAAAGCAGAAATAATTGAACCATTTCATTTTCTTTATAGCTTTTTCTATTTTAAGTGACAAATGAGGGGAAAGTTATAATTTTCAGATGGATAATAAATTTACTAACAAACAGAAAATGTTGAATTAGAGTGATGTCTGAATTTTGAGATTCTATAATCATATCTAGCAGAGAACAGCTTTTCTGTATCACAAAACTAGTCATGCTTTTAAGAACTTTTGCAAAAGCAAAGGGTGTTGCCATCAGTATTAGAAAATATTTTGGTCATGTCCAGAACCAGAGAATAAGAAACTCTTAGTAAATATGCTCACATATGGACTCCATCTATCTAACGCTAGAGGCTCTCTTTCTCTGACTCACATTCTATCACATCTCCATATAAACTGCTGTTTGTTAGTTCTTTACTGAGCTGCATTTTCCCAACAGATATTCATATTGAACACCAACTACACTGACTCTATCAGCTGGAACTTACAAATGATCTTTTATACAGCATCTGAATAAAAGATGGATGACTATGCTTAGAGTAACAACTACTACAGACATCACAAAACAACATGAGAGTAGGTACCAACCTGCTTGCTTGACCTGCTAAATATAACAGATCATATACTATAATTTTAAAAAGGAATGGACCCATTGGTCAATGTATTCCTAGATATACATTCTAAAAAAGGCAGCAAGCTGGCAGAAACGTTAGCACGCCGGGTGAAATGATTAGCGGTATTTTGTGTGCCGTTATGTTCTGAGTTCAAATTCTACTGAGGTCAACTTTGCCTTTCATCCTTTCCGGGTCGATAAATCAAGTACCAGTTACGCACTGGGGTTGATGTAATCGACTTAATCCCTTTGTCTGTCCTTGTTTGTCCCCTCTATGTTTAGCCCCTTGTGGGCAAAAAAGAAATAAGATATACTTTCTAAAAAAGAGGAAGGATAGTCATAGCTTGAATGATTTAGATCATAAGTTCTACTGGATGAGGATTGCCCTGGGTTAAACAGCAATAACCATATCAGTTTGAGATCACTTACTAAGATCAATGGAGCCACTCTTCCATTTTTGATTAAATAATTTTTAAAATAATAATAACAAGAAAAAACCACATTTATCTCTGAATTTAACTGAAGAAGAAAATTAAATTCAGTTTAGCACAAAATAAGAATAATTGTAAGTATTTTCAAAACTTGGAATAATTTCAGCAAGTTCTTATGCTTTCACACTCATCCCATATACAATATAAATTTCACTCTTAACAGTATATCTTAATTACACATCTCATATTTAATAGTATTATATACTATCAGTTATCATGGTCTTCCATTCTATAATTATAAATATATTTTGTACAAATATAGCATTTATATTATGCATACATTGAACAAGTGCCTATGTACTGCAAAAAATGTTACTGAGAAAATAGCATCCACATCACATTCAGCTTGTAGTTATTAAAAAAATTTAGTTATTAAAGTAATATGATAGCTACAATTAATTTTGTAATTATCATATAGCTGAAAACATTTTCACAAGAATCATTGAAACAGCTGTAGAGAGAAACAAATGAAATTTTTGAAATATCGAGGTTAATAATATCACTGGTGTGTGAATATATATATATATATAATTTTGAGAAAAAAAACTACAATTATTGAATTCATCCATGAAAATCCACAATCACATATAGAAAAAATTAATAAGTAAATACACTAAAAAGACCTATAATAAAAATCAAAAAAGTACAAAGTAATAAATATTAAAATAATAGATATTAAAATAATAAAATAATAATATTAAAATAATTATTATTTTATTACTATTTTAATTTTTATTATTATTATTTTAATATTTATTACTTTGTACTTTTTTGATTTTTATTATAGGGCTTTTTAGTGTATTTACTTATTAAATTTTTCTATATGTGATTGTGGATTTTCATGGATGAATTCAATAATTGTGGTTTTTTCTCTAAATTATATATTTATATTTTGTGAAATTAATTTAATTTTAATTTTGCTAAATTAAATTGAATTTTCCCCTGTAAATTTGGATTTTTATCCCTAACACACACACACACACACACACACACACACACACACACACATATATATATATATTTACCTCTCATCAGGTGGGGTACTCTTTGTTGATCTTACCATCACAGAACAGTACATTATATATGTATGTATATGTATATGTATATATATATATATATACACACACACACACACACACACACACACACACACACACATACACACACACACACACACACACTTAAGTCACAATATATGGATTCAACTAATCTGGTAGTACTCATAATAAAAAGCTCTTTAATGTATCATTCTGCAAAACATATAGAACATAGGATGATACAAGAGAAAACTTTAAGAAGTGTATATATATTAAGAAAAAGAAGATAGTCAGGATTTGAATAAAAACTATTTATTTAGCATTTTTGTCCCATTTCGGGAAGTCATTATGAATGTGTTGTTTTTTAGAAAATTCATACCTTTTACATATATGAGTTAGCTGAAAAAAATGTTATTCTAAATCTATATATATGTGTGTTAATATGTATCTGCGTGTAAGCTGTGTATGGGGAATTTTTAGAGGCATGGTGAAAGAAAGAAAGAAAAATGATAAAAAGAAAGAAAGAAAGAAAAAGAGGGTGGTTTTTCTGGAATGGTTGAAATTGATTACAGGCCAAAAATGTCAAATTTTTGTCAATTGCTTTAAATTTCTTTCAGACATTGTGAACTGGCAAATTTTTGATCAGTTGTCATGTAGAAAGTAGAATCTATCAAATTGCTTTTGGAAGGTTTTTAAATGTGTGTGTGTGTGTGTGTGTGTGTTTAAATGTATGTGTGTACGTTGAAGCATATGTGTGTTGTGTGTTAATGTTCCAGTTGTTTTAGTAACAGTAATGAGAACTTTATTAACAATAATATCCAGTGGTAATCTGGTTTGGCTCATCTAGGAAATTAATATTTTTAATAAGGATTTCTCATAAATATAATTTTTACATACACATTTAGCTTTGGTAAAATTTTGTTATAAAATGTAGTTAGTTCCATTGCCTTCTGGTATTTTGGGCCATCCATTGGGCATCTGTAGAAAGGAAAGATCTTGAATCTGCTGCTCCCACATATTTCCAGGTGCATGCTCAGAAGAATCTTGCATTAATTTTTTTTGTCTGATGTACTGTCTATAGATTCTTGCATGTTGGCACAGGGAACTGTTGATTTCACCAATATAATTCTCTTTGCATTTGGGACAAATATTAATAATAATAATAATAATAATAATAATAATAATAATAATAATAATAATGATTTCAAATTTTGGCACACAGCCAGCAATTTCAGGGGAGAGATAAGTCGATTACATTGATCCCAGTACTTAACTGGTACTTATTTTATCAAGCCCAAAAGGATAAAAGGCAAAGTTGACCCTGGTGGAATTTGAACACAGAATGTAAAAATAGATGAAACACTGCTAAGCATTTCACCTAGCATGCTAACAATTCTGCCAGCTCACCACCTTAATAATAATAACAATAACATTAATAATAATAATAATAATAATAATAATAATAATAATAATAATAATAATAA
>NC_068983.1:30845734-30856612 GCF_001194135.2 Octopus bimaculoides
AACTTTCAAAATACAAAGACCTGGAAATAGAGATAACTCGAATGTGGAATCTAAAAACAGAAACAATTCCTATCATAGTAGGTGCCTTAGGTATAATAAAAAAATATTCAGACAAATACATAACAAAAATAGCAGGACTTACAAATATATATAACATACAGAAAATTGCACTACTGGGTACTGCACACATCCTACGCAAAACACTTTCAATACAGTAAACATAAGAGCACCACAGCAAACCACAGCACATACCCAAGGCGCACAGAGCTGCGCTCGGTAGTGAAGTGAAAGCACGTTATAAAAATAAAACTACTGAATAATAATAATAATAATAATAATGATGATGATGATGATGATTCCCTTAAAACTTGAAATTGCAAGAATTTGGATTATGAAAGCTGTAAAGATTGTGCCTATAATAATTGATGCATTGGGAAGTGTAAGCAAAGATAATTTTTGTTTTTTATATTTTACCCAAATGGTTCAGAAGTTCACTTTATAACCCAACGTCCAGACTGACAGAATAAGTTCTAGGCTTATAAAGAATAAGTCCTGGGGTTGATTTGTTCAATTAAAGGCAGTGCTGCTGCATGGCCACAGTCAAATGACTGAAATGAATAAATAAATAAAAGAATAAAATGGTTGAAGGAGATTGGAATAGAATGCTCTGCAGAGCTTCAACAAAAAATGCTTAGGAATAGGAAAGTTTGTCAGGAGGGTTCTAAGCACTTAAACTACTGAAAGCTTGTGAATACCTAAGGTTACGGGTAGTAACCCATTACCAACATAAATCTCACAAAGAATAAGACAGAACCTGAGACAGATCAATAATAACAAGAGCACTCGGGGAGTGCAAATCTCTACCAATGCAATACCAATGTCCTCTCAATGATTAATTGGAGATGATTTTTAAAATGAGAATACCTGAAATAAAATCTTTCAATGAATATCATGAGACCTTCTCTTAAATTCTGGTTTTCCTTTAGTAATCCTGTTGTTTTAGATCAATGTATAGAATTATGTATATATGTAAGTATACTGTAAAGTGTTAAAATGAATGTATATTCTCCTAATATAGTAATGAGTGTTGTCTTTATATATAAATATATATATATATATATATGTAAAGTAGAGCTGGAGTGAGAGGTGAAGGTAGAGGAGATGAATGGCAAAGAGAGTGTCGTATGAATGAGAAAGGAAGGGGTGATGGATGAATAACGAAGGAAGGAGTGGAAGAGCCAATAAGTATATGTGAGTATATGTGTATGTAAAAGAGAGGCGTGTGTGTGTGTATACAATGGAAATTGAGTGGTAATGTTCAACGCTGAAAATGCGTGAGTATATGTGTGTATGCATGTACATGTATGTGCATGTACAAGAGAACTATGTGAAACTTAACATATACATGTAAAGAAAATGTAAAAAAATTATCCAGAATCCTTGTCCAGTATCAGATCGATCCCAAGATCTAAACAGTTCGTGCCAGTTACGAGGCCAGTTATCTCTGAAAGTTTCATCCAAATCCATCCAGCAGTTCTTGAGATATCTTGTCTACAGACTAAGAAACAAACAAACACGACTGAAAGCAATGTCCCCGCCTTCGCTAAGGCGGAGGTAATAATGATGATAATTAAAGGTTGACCCCTAATCTTGTTCCTTTTGACATCTTACATACCAGAAGGGATATATTTGATTAATAATTGAAATTGACATTACTTGAATAATGCAGTAAAAAGATGAAAAGATGGTTTCATTATGTCTAAATAAAGAATGAAATGGCTGTGACCGTGATCCTTTTGATCACAGATCTTGTCAGTTAGGGTTAACTTGGGGTTTAACAACAACAACATCTGCTACAAGAAGAATAACAATAACAACATCAACAGTAAGAAGAATAACGATCAACTCTTCTTAAATGTCAACAGTATATAATTCTACAGTCTCTCACAACAGCTTGACCTGACTCAATGTCCCTTTTGTTGTGAATCTAATAATTAGGCTTGGTTCCATTTTCTTTCTTTGTAAATGTGTAAGTTTGATTAGTTAGATTTTCAGAGCAAATAAGACTAACTGTTGTTACCATGGCAATTTAGAAGAAGCTGTCAAAATTAAATGAGTCTAATTAACAGAACTGAAAGGAATTAATAGCTTAAAAGGCTTAATTTAAGATTAATTATTGAATCAGTACATGGAAGGTGTCAAACAAATGTATAAATAATGAATGTTAATTATACGAAGAGAACGACAAATAATTAAAAATCAAAAGTCTAATAGAAGAATCACAAACAATTGTTACTAATAAAGGTAAAGAGAATAAGTGTGTTGAAGAAATCATTTTGAAATACTTCTTCATCAGTACCCTCATTCCAGCATTGGTGGAATTGTTCTGGAAATTTAGGTATTTGTGTGAATTTTTAGAAAACCTCTTCTTTTATTTATTTTTTCTTGACTTCATTGTCTATCAGAGAAATTCTAAATGTTTCTCTCCATTGTTTTTATTTTTTTAAAATTTTGCCCAAATGGTTCAGAAGTAGATTTTATAACCATGACGTCCAAGGTTCAATCCCACTCTTTGGCACCTTGGATAAATGTCATTTGCTATACTTATAAGTCAACCCATAACTTGTGAATGAAACTGAGTAGAAACCCATCGGATGGATTATACTTGTAATTCAAAGGTACAGCCATGTCTCATATGCTGTGCGAAACCTTTGCCAAGTGTTCACTACTATAGCTATGAGTCAACTACAGCCTTAAGAGTGGATTTGGTAGATAGAAGCTGAAAAGGGGCCAGACATATATATATGTATGTATGTATGTGCGTGTGTGTGTGTGTGTGTGCATGCGCACATGTGCATATGTGTTTGTGTCATGCTTGTCCCTCCTCACCACTTGATAACCATCAGTGGTTTATTTATGCTCCCATGACTTAGCAGTTCTGTAAAAGAGACTGATTGAATAAGTACTCAACTTAAAATGGGTACAAGGGGTCAATTTGTCTGACCCAGCATAGCCCCAGTCCAAAAACTGAGACAAGTAACGAAGAAGGTAAAAAAAGGATTAAATGCCCTTTTATTTTGCTTTATCAAATGCTCGGTTACAAAATGCTCTTCCTCTTGTTTATCTCAAGGTTTGATAAAGCAGATCTTTAACCCTTTAACATTAAAACCAGCCATATCCAGCCAAATTATTCTTCCCATTTTTTATGTTCAATCTGGCAAGATCCAGCCTCTCACAACTACATTACAATGTTGGTCCAAAAAATAAAAAAATAAAAAATACAGTTGCATAAACAAAATCTTGAGGCTACAAGATAATGCAGAGTAAATTCAAAACAATGTCAATAAATAAGTGTTACATTTAATTGAATAATCTGAATGCTTGAGCTAATGAATGACATTCTAGTTGTGGCTATTTTGTCTTTATTCAGACATAGTGTATGAAAGAGTACATTGTCTAATATGTACAATGGTATCAAACCCAAAACCATATGATTGTGAAGCTAGCTTCTTAAGCACACAGCTTTGTCAATTCCTATGTCTGTCATTAGCCCTAGGACTCACAAGGCCAGAGCATAACACAGTTCCCATGTTGTTTTAAGTGAGCACAGATTACAACACATTCTGCTGAATGGGAAACAGGCCTTATTTCTTTATTGCCCACAAGGGGCTACACACAAAGGGGACAAACAAGGACAGAGAAACGGATTAAGTCGATTAGATCAACCCAGTGTGTAACTGGTACTTATTTAATCGACCCCGAAAGGATGAAAGGCAAAGTCGACCTCGGCGGAATTTGAACTCAGAACGTACTGGCAGACGAAATACCGCTAAGCATTTCGCCCGGTGTGCTAATGATTCTGCCAGCTCGCTGCCAGTTCCAATGGGAAACAGGTCTGTCACATGGTTAACTTCCCAGCTATTTCTGGAACTCATTACAACTGAATGAACTAGAGTAATGTGAGATGAAGTGTTTTGCTCAAGAATGCAATGCACTTCATAGCCCAGGGAACTGAAACCATGGTCTTACAGTCATAGGTACAATACCCTAACCACAAGGCCATATTCCTTTAGCCATACCCATACACTTACAATTCTTGACAGTGTAAGATTTGAATACACCGGCATGTATTCTGATAGACTTTTCTTTTTATTTTATTATTTGTTTTTTTTTTTCTCATATGCTAACTTGCAGAATTCAAAACAGTACTTGAACAGAGAACAAACCTTTCCAAGTTTAACATACGACTAAGCTGATATTTCAGCGAGCTGATAATTTATTGCTTTGCTTTGGTTTGTGCTTCAGTTTATCATTTTTATCCAGTATAGCTACAGTACAATCTCCATAGACTGCTGTATTCTGCACTCTATCATTTATTTCCTCTCAATAAATAGTTTTATGAATTATTTTAAAACTGACAATGCATCCATTTACACATACACACATGATATGTATTATGTATGTATGTGTGTGTGTGTGCCTACGTACATGCGTGCATGCATGTGTGTTTTTGTGGATATGTATATAAGTAGAGGAGGGATGTGTTATTCTGTAATGGTTCTTTTCTCATTACATAATTCAACTTTAACGCTGTCACTACTACTGTGAAATATTGGTATTTTTGCAAACATGGATTTATGAATAGAGCAACTAATATTGATTATATAACTTGAAATCTGAAGGTTTTTAAAATTTATTTTGGGATACAAGTAAATAATAAAAATAGTTAACCTATAATTTATAAAATGGATTGCAGAAGTTTTCTATTGCCAGATTTTTTTTGTTGTTGTTGTTTGTTTGATTTTTTACATATTTTTTTTTTGTTTTTGGAGTTGAATCAACTACAAGAACATAAAATAATTAAGGAACGATGTTTTTAAAAATAAAGAGTAAGCATGAAATAATAAGTCTCATAGATGAATTATTACATTATCATGTAATATTTGATTTCATTTGTGGATTGAGACATTTATTCAATAGAAATATCATATTTAGATTATGACATTTATCAATGACTTGAACAATCTTTAATCTGATTCTTCAGACTTTAACAATAAGAACATCTGACAGTTATTCAAAGTTCGTTCAGTTAAATCAAATAGTACAAATAAATAAATAAATAGATAAAATAATAAATGCAAGCCAACCATTATATTTATCTTAATTACGTAAACCAAATTGAAATTGATTCAAGTATTTTGCTATTTCTTTCAAAGGAAGGAATAAATCTATGATCATTTCAGTGAATCTGAGTAAAACTAAAAATAAATTTCCAGAAAAAGAAAACAAAAGCAAAACAAGAAAACAAACAAACAAACATGAAATCATTTTAACTATTTAATTTTATCAATTTCTAATTTTTTGAATAAATTTCACAAAGTAGAATATGTTTATAATTCCAATCTTACATCATGCTATTATCAAAATTATATATAAATGAGATGCTGTGAATCAAAAACAATATATATATATATATATATATATATATATATATATATATATAATGAAATAAATAAATGAAAGAACAAACTAATTGATCCTGTCGAATAATTGATAATCGTGGAACTGTGTAGGTGTTAATCAGAAATGTATTGCTTTATGTGTCAATATCCGCCTTGTTAAATGGAATTACTTCAGTTAGCAAGCAAGTTGAATTACCTGCTGAATGATGATTACACCTTGCAGAATAAACTAACAAACAGACAAACATACTTCATGTCTTATGCAGTCAGTTGCAGCTGCACATATTGTCTACACCTGTTAAAACAGCATGTGAAATAAGGAATATTTTTTTCATTACTTTGTCAATAAGTTGTCTCAGAGGTTTCATGAATAGTCTTTGTCTTGCTTTTTCTTTTCTCTTTTCCATTTTGTTTCTTCTTTTTCTTATTATTGTCCAAATTCCATTAACTCTATCTGTAACTAATTGTAGAAATAATGCTGTATCAACAATGGAGTAATAGAAATAAAAGGTGGTGAGGGTAATTATACGCAGCAGGATGGCACCCCACCTACGTTTCAGTTAACGAAGGGGTGTAACTTACAGCAATTTGTCCTACTTCTTCTACCTCAGCCTCTTGAACCTTAAGGTATAGCTTACAGTTCCTAATACCCATTCCCATCATTGGAGCAATACACACTGAGTACAGACTAAGGAAGAAGAAATTGAATGAAATATTAACAACTCATTACATCATTACCACACCAATGAAAACCTTTACTACTATGACAAATGTAAGATAGGTGTAAAGAAAATAAAACATTTTATCCATAAGAGGATATATGAATTTACAGAAATCTTCATAAAAGGAAGAGAAGGAAGCAGTTCCATCATGCAATGAAATTTAGTTTCCTTTTCTCTGAAATCAGAAAGTGGAATCAAAGCAAGTTATAGTTTCTAGATTACTTGTGAAAATTGAAACTTATTATTATAAAGCTTCTTTAAAAGATATTCAATTTAGTGCCATCATACTTAATATAGTGATAGAAAAAGAAAATCTAAATAATTGATAATACTAATTAATAATTAATAATAACCATGCATCTTAGAGAAGATAACATTATCCTAATGATAAATATTAATTTAATCTGATTTTGTCAAGTACAGACAACTCTGAACATTACTGCATTGGTTTCTTATCAAAGACTGAATCCATTAGCAAAACTGAATATGTAAATAAAATCTAATACACAAAAGACTCACTTGATGTTATTTATATAGATGTACTTTGGTATGCTATTTGAGTTACATTGGACACAAACTTCTAGGAAGTTTCTATATAGTTGCTTGACCAGCAAGAAATATCAGCCTTATTTCCTTCAAATAATACTCTATCATTTCTAGAAAAGGGAACAATACATTACATAATGCAGTTGTAGATGACTCACAATAAGACAAACTGGCCATGGTTTGAATACCTTTGATCATCTCAGGTTTTCTCAGTTAGGATTCAAATGGAGCTAAACAACAACCGTCTAATCATTATTTTATTAGGTTTCATAATGTTAATGTGAAGGCACATAATTTAATGGTTAAGGCACTTGGCTCACAATCTTTAGGTTGTGGATTCACTTCTCAAACTAGATGGTACACATGTTATTAATCAAAGCACTTTATTAATCAAAGCACTACTCAGCTGAAAATGACAACTAGAAGCAGTTGGTTACTCATGTGATTGGTTGGTATCATGTTTGATGGGGAGTCTACTCTCAGCCTAAAATTCTTGTTAAGTTTTGACCTTATAGTTTGTAAGCTTAAGATAGATTAATATAGGTTCAACAGGGTTTTAGTATCATATACTATTAACCTTCTTAATTAATCCTGTGTCATCTCGTTGAAAAACCTTAACATTATGAGATCTGACCTCGCCACTTTCAAAACTACCCAGAATCCTCATCTACAGCAGATATCTTTCACAATGACTGCACAACACTTCTTTATTCCGTACACATCACATGTCCACATTAACACAGTTATCTCTCCTAAATACATCAACTCACATCTTTAATACTTAACCGTTTTTGAAACTTACTTGCATTGCATCTTTCTCAAAATGCAAGCAACTGGACATTTTTTTATAAAGAAAAGACATTAGTAAGTACACATTACTAAACAATATTGTGAATGGAAAAATATTAAGCAACCAAGTATCAAGAGGTAGTATCATGAGAAACCAGGACTTTAGATGTGTCAAATGGACAACAACAATTAAAAGTAAGATAACTTATGAAATAAAATTCATGTTCAGCTTAAGCAGTTATTGGTGATGTCAGGTGTTGTTTAGCTCAGATTATCCTTGGTTGAACTGATCTATGATTAGAGGAATTCTAACCATGACCATCCTGTATTTTTTTGGTAGTGTCTAAGATTATATTATTTAATGTATGCACTTTTTAAAACTTGAAGGAGTGTGACTTTAGAAAGATTTGGCTGAACTTTCGAGAAATTCAAGTAACTATATAGAGGCTTGCTTGTTGGCTATGTTCGAGGCAACAGAGGATTTTAAATTTAACTAGGTGACCTAATTAGTGTTGGCTACAGTGAAAGTATAAGCAAGTGAGGTAAGAAAGATGCAAAACATTTTCTGTTATGTATGTCTGTGACAGACTGGTGTCCCGTCCAGGTGGAGAATTGATGTGCCATGGAAACCAGGGAACCAATGCATATGAATCAGCATGACTCAGGAAGATAACCTTTACCTTTGCTATGTATGTTGGTAATAAAGGGGGTTTTTTTTTTCATGTAAATTGCTGACTGTGCAAAATATAATGACAAGATTTGGGTTCTATGCATAGATTTTCAAAGAAGGTCAGAAAACAGGAGCAAGTCTAGTATGATCCATTAGGTAAACAACATTAGTTTAGATGAAAGGCTGAGTATAGGGGAATGTAGAAATAGTTGAACTATTAGTTGTATGTGTAAGAAGGAGGCAGTTGAACTGGTATGGGATATCTAATCTGAATAGATGACACTTAGGAAAACATCATAAACTGAGAAGGTATCTGTAGTAGAGTTACTCCAAAGATGGCATGGAAAAAGTAGTGAGGTCGGATTTGGAAATATTGGGACTCACATAAAATATAACTCAAATCATTTTCATCAGAAATCATTGATTATCATAAGGAATTCATAAATTATTATGAGGACTAGTAGTAGAGATCAAAATACTTCTATTGTATCACTCATACGACATTATTTCTTACCAGCGCTACTTCTAACAATCGCTTGATGGCCTCTGATAGTGGCCTCACATATTTTCACATGGACAAAATTGTAACAGAAAGAATGAGATTACTCTCTGGAGCCAACTAGACACTTAGGCAACAAACAGCGGCTAATGTCTGCAAATCTCAAGTACACCTAATGTTACACTTTTTATATACACTTCACATTCTTGACAGTAGCCATATAAAAAAAAAATGAGAGAGAGAGAGAGTAACCTTGAATGATAACTAAGCTTTTCCTATACTTTACATCCCCAACATCACAACTGCTTTGTGTCCTCTTTCTTAGTTTCCTCTATTCATCTGAACTTTCCACTTTTGTGCCGCCCACGCAAGAAATCTATCTTACATTTATGGTTTTACACTTCTCAGTACACACAACAGGTCTCACATCTCAGAAGTCGTGCTAAACCTTCTTGCTGGGAATCATTTCTCCCTGAAAACTTATTCAGCCTCTCTCTCTACTACATTACAGTAGTTCATGTTGAACATTAAGTACAAACACTAACTTGTTATTCCAATCTCCCAACGTAAAAAGATGACCTAAAAAGATGAGGGAGGGGGGGGTGATAAACAAATAAAACAAAGCTAAACAATAAACTAAATGGAATATGTATATACAACATCTAATAACTTTTCACAAATAGAAAAGAAAATATTATATATACACACACATATATATATATATATATATATATATATATATATATATATATATATAGATAGATAGATAGATAGATAGATAGATAGATAGATAGATAGATAGATAGATAGATAGATAGATAGATAGATAGATAGATAGATAGATAGATAGATAGATAGATGGATGGATGGATGGATGGATGTTATATATGTGTATATTATTTATATATATATTATATATATACATTATTTATATATTTATGTATATATTATTTATATATATATATTATATATATGCATTATTTATATATAGATATATATGTTATACATATGTATGTATATGTATATATATATATATATATATATATATATATATATATATATATATATATATATATATATATATATATATATATATATATATATATATAAAGGGCATTACTACAGAATGCCACACACTATATATATATATATATATATATATACATATATATATATATATATTCTATTGAGTAATAGTCAGGATTATAATCCAATGTTAACTAGCCATAAGACTTAGCAGAGACACAGTGTAAGTAAAAGGTGTAAGTGAGGTTTATTCAGGAAGAAAACATCTCCGATCATCAAATATATATGGCTGTCAAATTGTACTTAAGCAGCAGAAATAACAAGTCCACTTTATCTTTTCCTTCCTGTATATGAGACAGCCAGTCTATGAATGAAATAAGAGCACTTGGTGATAAATTTGATGGAAGCAGTTCTAATGACAGTAGCCAAAAACTATATAAATAATGCACTCACAGAGTTTCTACTTCAACAATGCTAATTAATGTTCATTCTTGTTGTTTTGGTTTATGTTCTCAATTGTTTATGCATAGCACCTAATGATAACAGAGCCTAATACAAAAATACCCTGCAGAACAATCGCCTCCCCATGTCAGCGTTGTGTAAAGTGATGTATTAATAAATAACAAACTAGTTATACACACAACGGATGTACTTTTAAATTTATGGAAAAGTACCAATAGCAATGTACTGTATATTTCTTCCAATATTTCTTTCTAATCTTCACTAGACACTAAAATGACAACTTAATTTATTTTTCAGAAAAAAAAATAAATAAATAAATAAATAAAAAAAGAAAAAGATATGTGTGTTTGTGTGTATTCAAGTGGTTTGAAAAATAAGATTTATTGATCAAAGAGATAATATCTGGAAGAAATACAAATCTTGAAATAGTATTTTCTCCTTTTAGTTTAGAGAACAGTTTGTTTCAGAAATATTATTACTAAACATTTTGGTCTTTGATCAACTCATTGTCTGGAAAAAGTATTTGGAAAATATTCAGTTAGTTTAGATAGGAAACGAATGGGTAATAAAAGAAAACTTCATAGAAACTTCTAAGTTTTGAGAAAAAAATAAACCCTCAAAATCTTTGCAGCGAATGTCTAAAATTTGAAGATAAAGTATTTTATGATCATATATATATATATATATATATATATATATATA
>NC_068983.1:30857075-30860585 GCF_001194135.2 Octopus bimaculoides
TATATATATATGAGTTTGTGTATATCATCATCACCATCATCATCATTTAGCATTTGTTTTCCATGCTGGCATGGATTAGCTGGTTTGATTGGAACTGGTAAGCTGAAGAGCTCCACCAGGCTCCTGTCTGTTTTGGCTTGGTTTCTATGACTGGATGCACTTACTAATGCCAACCACTCCAGAGTGTACCAGGTGCCTTTAAAGTGTCACTAGCACAAGTGCCATTTATATGTTATCGCATGAGTGTCTTTTACGTGTCACCAGCACTGTCCACAACTATGATTTCACTAAGCTCAATGTTTCTTCTCAAGCACAGCAAATTGTCAACAGTCTTGGTCACCTGTCATTGCCACCTAGAGACTCAACATCAGAAGATCATATTTCACCACCTCATCCCACGTGTGTCTGGGCCTACCTCTTCCACAGGTTCCCCCCACAAATAGAGATTGGCACTTTATATTCATGATCAATAAGTGTCCGGACAGACCATTCATATATATGGCGGTCATATATATAGAGTGTGTATACATATACATATATATATATATATATATATATATATATATATATATATATATATATATATGCATACGCATATTAGGAGCAGGCATGGGAGTGAGGTATGAAGTTTGCTTCCCAATCACATGGCTCAGTCCCACTGTGTGGCACCTTGGGTAAATGTCTTCTACTATAGCTTTATGCTAATCAAAGCCTTGTGAATGGATTTGGTTGACAGAAACTGAAAGAAGCCTACTCCAGCATGATCACAGCCAAATGGCTGGAACAAATATAAAAGAAAGAAGAATTATACATATTTATGGGCGCAGGAGTGGCTGTGTGGTAAGTAGCTTGCTTACCAACCACATGGTTCCGGGTTCAGTCCCACTGCGTGGCACCTTGGACAAGTGTCTTCTACTATAGCCTCGGACCGACCAAAGCCTTGTGAGTGGATTTGGTAGACGGAAACTGAAAGAAGCCCATCATATATATATATATATATATATATATATATATATATATATATGTATGTGTATGTGTGTTTGTGTGTCTGTGTTTGTCCCCCTACTATTGCTTGACAACCGATGCTGGTGTGTTTACGTCCCCGTAACTTAGTGGTTTGGCAAAAAGAGACCGATAGAACAAGTACTAGGGCTGTTTTGTTAATCTAAATCCTTCAAAGTAGTGCTCCACTATGGCCACAGTCCAATGACTAGAACAACAAATAACAATGAACCTAATAAGTCACATTTTGTTAATTCAGCTAATTGAGGCATTTATTCACTGAAAGAATGTATCTACAACTAATTAGGAAATTAGTTGGAGTTATGACCTATGTCTACATGAAATAATTCAACAGAAAGAAGGAATTTCAATTATACTCATATGGAAAACTATATAAACAATATCTCCACTGGATACATGTGCTGAAATAGTGTTCTAAAAGACCAACCAAATGATCACTGCCTATATATATCAGTTTCAAATTTTGCCACAAGGCCAGAAATCTTTTGTTGGGGTGGAGTAAGTCAATAACATTGGCCCTAGTGCTTAACTGGTACTTATTTTATCGACTATAAAAGGATGAAAAGTGAAATCAACCATGGCAAAATTTAAGATCAGAATGCAAAAGCAGACAAAATGTCAAACATTTTGCTTGCAATCATATAAAATATCGCATGCATACACACACACATAAACACACACTAACACATGTATGCATGCATACATGTATACATACATAAACAAACATAAATACTTATGCAGACCCATCCATCACAACAGAATGGATATCCTAAAACCAAAGTGATGGTGCCGAGCAAAAAGCACCCAATACACTCTGTAAAGTGGTTGGTGTTAAGAAGGACACACAGTTGTAGAAACCAAGCTAAAACAGACTATGGAACCAGGTACAGCCCTAGCTTTGTCAGTTCCTGACAAGCTGTTCAACTCATACCAGCATAGAAAATGGGTGTTAAATGTTGTTGTTGACGATAATTACATTGACACCAATGACACTGACGTCGATGACAATGATAAAGACAATGATGGCGACAATGATCCAGGAAAATTTTACCTGATTTTATTAAAAATTAGTAACCAATAACTTCTAATGTATTAACCATTCATTCTAATATAACCCATATTATACATATGTATATATATATATTTACAACTTATAGGGACTGATTAATTTTATATTTAATTTTTCTATGAGAGAGAGATATCAGATGTTAGGATTTTGACTGGAAGTTACAATGAACATGAAGATTTCTACTAACCAAACAGAAACTTACTTTTTGAAAGGCAGTAAAATTAACTGAATCAGTGCCAATAGGATCTGAACTCAGTGCCAATAGGATCTGAACTCAGAGCCAAAAGAAACAAAATCAAATAATAAATGCACTTATCTTGGTGCAATACCAATTTAGCTATTTTCACTGCACCATGAGAAAGAAACCATTAGAGCTTCAAACTTTTAACATAAAAACCACAGATGGATGAGATTTTGAACAGAGTGGTTGAACATGTTTACAGATGTCAAGTGTGTGGTCTCTCAGCAACTGTTTAATAGGCTATTCTCGGTGGTTGTTGAGATTAGCAGGTTGTAACTAAAGTTATTGATATAGATTTTTTTAGGAAAGATTTTGTTGAGAAATATTAAACATATTGCCAGCAGAATTGTGCCAAGTGTAACAATCAGCCATTTTTACAAATAATATATCAGATCCATCATGGACAATGCCTGGCTTTTTAACTAGGGCCTTCATTCAAGAAGTAGGCTCAATATATTATAACAATCTACATGCACACATTCATACACAAACATACACACTCATAAACAATAAAAGAGCTTATATGCAACGACACAACCTGCCGAAAACAATAAATCTCTCTCAATTCAATCCTACTAGCTTTAAAAAAAGGGCAAAATAAATAAACAAAAAAATGATAATCATAATCATCATTATCATATGCTGAGGGTTTTTTGTATTGCAAGTTACTCAGTGACCATGTTGGAGCTGGTGTCATGTTAAATCACATGTGCCAGTACCATTGCCACATAAAGTGCACTCAGTGCTCTCTGCAAAGTGGTTGACATTAAGAAGGGCACCCAACTGCAGAAATAAAGCCCAAACATACAACTGGAACCTGGTGCAGATCTCTGGAATACCAGCTCTAACCAGACTGTCCAACCTATGCCAGTAAGGAAAGTGAACGTTAAATGTCGATGATGGGAATTTTCCATGTTTGCATGCATCAGACAGAATTTGTTAAAGCAGATCTTTTGTGGTCATATGATCTTCCAGTCACCAACCCCCACTTGTGTCCAACAAGTTAATATTTCCCAGGGACAAACAGGTTTTTCACAGAAGACTGAAAACAATGTGCCACCAGGTGTCAAACCCACAACCCATGAACTGAATAATTTAATCACAGGCACCTTTACAAACCATATGGCTCCAGGTTCATTCCCACTGCGTGGCACCTTGAGCAAGTGTCTTCTACTAT
>NC_068983.1:30860829-30868836 GCF_001194135.2 Octopus bimaculoides
ATATATAAATAAATGTATCTTTGTATGTATGTGTGTATATTTGTATGTCTGGTGCAGTCCCTCAGCTTACCAGCCCATGTCAAACTGTCCAACCCATGCCAGATTGGACAACGGATGTTAAATGATGTGTATGTGTGTGTGGCTGCATTTGTTCTGGTCCTCCACCACTGCTTGATAACCAGTGTTAATTTATTTGCATCTCTGTAACTTAGTTCAGCAGAACAGAGTGACAGAATAAGTACCAAATTTAAGAATAAGTACTGGGGATCAATTTTTCAACTAAATCATTCAAGATGGAGCCACAGCATGGCCACAGCCAAATGAATGAAACAAAGAGAAGATAAAAGATATAAGAATCATAATAATTAATTTGGTGCATTTATTATTTATGATAAAAACACTCCAGTAAATGAAGTATAAGAAAACCATGAAGTGATTGAGTAACAATAAGGAATATATAAGGAGATAAGTTGGGAATATGGTGTGCGTGAGAAGACCTGGCAAGCCAAGTGAGACCTCAATCCAAGGCCTCTGCTAGGGGTGTAGCCAGCCCACTTATGCATACCTTTCCTTCATTGGACACTAAACTCTGCTTGCGAAGACCTGTTGAGGCAAGTGAAATTGAAATTGAACTAAATTCAACAACTGGCACCCATGCCAACATCGTCTCCTTCATTGGACACGAAACTTGGCGAAATGGTAATTGCACCTGTGCCCAGTGTCGCCTTCCTGGCACATGTAAAGACATTCGAGCGAGATCGTCGCCAGTGCCGCTGGACTGGCTCCTGTGCAGGTGGCACGTAAAATACACCATTTTGAGCGTGGCCATTGCCAGTACTACCTGATTGGCCTTCGTGCCGGTGGTACGTAAAAGTACCCACTACACTCTTGGAGTGGTTGGCGTAAGGAAGGGCATCCAGCTGTAGAAACTCTGCAAAATCAGATTGGAGCCTGATGTAGCCATCTGGTTCACCAGTCCTCAGTCAAATCGTCCAACCCATGCTAGCATGGAAAGCGGACGTTAAACGATGATGATGATGATGATGATAAGTAGTGGAATATCTGAGGCTGGTTAAGGAGCTGGAAAGATGGAAAGCAGATACTGCATCTCTTACTGTGCACCTACAGCTTCAATAAGGAATGGGCTTTGACTGATTGCCTGATTATTTAGGTTTATGAATCAGGGCCATTTTAACAGAACATTAGGCCCCCTGAGTAAAGCAATGCACAGAGGTCCCCTACCAACACAACAACAACATAACTAGATTAGCATTGGGTACCTAGGCCTATGTGACTCCCAAGAAACTGCCTGGTGTGCACTTATCTTAAGACAGCACTGATATGGATCTTAAAGCTCACACAACAGTTATATAGTTATTAACAATGATTATGAAGTTTGTTGAACTAATACTGTTTCTGCCGGAAGCAGAGATGTAGTTTATTAGATGGTAGAAAGTACCATTCAAGATTAGCTCATTATAATATAATTGGTATATCTGTCACAAATGATGGCATGTTGGCATTTAAAAATGAACAAGCTGAAATTGGCATTTAATAAATGCCTCAACATAAATTATGTTCCATATATTTTTTGATACAGACTTGTTTCAACCTATCATATACTGCCAGGTTAGGTTTGAATCAAAGTTTATTTACCAAAATTAGTATATTTTATTAATAATCAATTCCATATGCATTTCATCCACACATAAATATCCATTATGACTTGTTTTATATATAAAGCTGTTACACTGAAACATAAAGTGTTGTGGCAGACACCCCCAGGTGAGAAGTGAGTTGGTCCACTAATAAATAGTGGCCTGACACAGTCAGTAATGTCAGTTAGTGAGGTACATTGTTCAGGTCAGTCTTGCAGAGATGACGAAATGCGTTGTCATAATGTGGGACATAACAATAATCATATCACAATATACTAATTTTATTCAATATACAGTCACTGCATACGTTTCCAATGGTAATACAAATGGGTTTCTGCATAGATGTTACAATTTTCATGTACTAAAATATTGATAGAGGAGTGGCTGTGTGGTAAGTAGCTTGCTTACCAACCACATGGTTCGGGTTCAGTCCCACTGCGTGACACCTTGGGTAAGTGTCTTCTACTATAGCCTTGGGCCGACCAAAGCCTTGTGAGTGGATTTGGTAGATGGAAACTGAAAGAAGCCCATCGTATATATATGTATGTATGTATATGTATATATGTATGCATGTGTATATGTTGTGTATCTGTGTTTGTCCCCCCCAACATTGCTTGACAACCGATGCTGGTGTGTTTACGTCCCCGTAACTTAGTGGTTGGGCAAAGGAGACTGATAGAATAAGTACTAGGCTTACAAAGAATAAGTCCTAGGGTCGATTTGATTTGATTAAAGGTGGTGCTCCAGCATGGCCGCAGTCAAATGACTGAAACAAGTAAAAGAGTAAAGTAGAAAAGAGAAAGAGCATAGTGGCACTATACAGTATATATTTCAAACACTGCAAGTATACATTGTACAATGCTTCATATATTACAAAATGTGACTTAAGCATTCTTTCATGGAGTGTTTTTTTATAAACATAGATGGAATGAGATATCCTTAGTTGTTCTTATTATATACACACAGTTTCTTGTTTAATTAAGCAGACCTTTCGTTACATCTTTTATGAAGATTTCATTTCCCATCAGATTTCATTGATCATTACTTCTTTCTGTGTACAACCTCAGATTCTAACTTCTAGAATATAAATACATAAAGAAATTTAGCACAGAAGATAAAAATAACACATGTTGTTTTGTATTTTCATCCCCAAAAAGGAGTTGAACTCCTGGAATTCTCTGTTAGTTCTACCACTGAATTATGAGATAAAAAATTATGTAAGCAATAAGCAAGTCAAAACAGAAAGAAATTCATATATGTAGTTACACAATGAAGTTTATTATAGAAGATTCCTACACTACAAAGTACTTATTTGGGGAACAGAGAAAAGGAAGGGATACAGCAGGGATTGTATGTCTACTTGAAGAAACCAACAGAGAATCATATGTTATGTTACTGGGGATAGAGAAATCTATCACTCTTGGAGGTTGTGGTTGTTGTTAAGCTCCCAGTCAGTCCTGACTAATTTGACATATGATAAAAGATATTCCAGTTTGATGTCATCATGCCATACAAAAAAAGAGACCTTATTTTTTACCCCTTTTTTGTTAGATGTTGGACTATCTTTGTGGAAGATTGAGAAACAATGTAGAGGGTTTCTGAGACATCTAGGTGTGAGTGTTAAGAAGGACTAAAGATGATTGAACCAATACTTAATCTGAGATTAGCTTTGCCTTTCATCCTTCTTAGGTCAATGTACTCATGTACTAGTAGAATCATTAGAGCATCAGACAGAATACCTAGTGGTATTTTTTTCCCCACTATTTTCACATTCTGAGTTCAATCCAGCTGTGGGCAACTTGGATGGTTGACTTAATCCATCACCTTATTTAACATCACATCCAAATTCTTGAGAATCCACTCTACTGCAAGCATTTGAACTAAGTCTACAGTTTGAGAATACCTTCCACCCTTCCATCAATCTTTAATCCTTTAGCATTTAAACCAGCTACGTCTGACCCCAATATTCTACTTGCTCTATCTATGTTCAAACTGACCTGATCTGGCTTCTCACACCTACCCTATACCCTACAAAAGCACTCTAAAGATAAGTAATTACTTCATCAAAATCTTGAGGCTGCAAATTTAATGGTGGTTAAATCAAAACAATGAAAATGAATAAGTATTTCTTTGACTTGACAGAGCAATTTGAATGCTAAAGAGTTAAAGCTTTGTAAAGAGTCATGCAAAGTGTCCTTCCTGTTTGATTATGCATTCAAAACAATTCTGTATGTATTCATCCTTAAACTAAATAATCGTCTCAAAATTAACAATAAAAAGCTCATCTCTGAGTTAAAAGAATCTATTAGGAAGACTTTAGAAAACGAAAAGCTGTTTTTTGTTTTTCTTTTAGGAATAAAATAGCAAGCATTTTAGGTTTCTCAAGAGTTTAATAACCATTCAGAAGGGAGTGTATCTAGCCAGAGAGATATTCACTGTGGCTCCTTTGCCATCTGTTGGCAAATCCTCATGCTACTTCATGCTACCCCAAGGTTTACAGCTTCAACAGAACGCAGCATTTTGTTATTGTTTTGATGTTGTTGTTTTTACTACAAGCACTTAGGTCCATGGCAAATTGTTTGTTTAACTTGTAACCTTATCCTGTTGAACATCTCTCCCTATAGACCATAGATGTAGTAGGAAAGAGCAAGGAAGAACATGCCAGATTGGCTGAAGAAATGGCTCTGCAAACTGTAACAACAGAGGATGTAACAAATTAATACACACACACACACACACACACACACACACACACACACACACACACACAGAAAATGAATCAACAAACAAAAAAAAAAAGCTACTTACATTCCCTGGCTAAAAGAGAATATTATCTCTTTGATTGGTAAATTCAACAAGAAAATATACATTAAAAAAAGGGAAGAAACAAAAAAAAAAAAAATGTGAAGAGGTCAAGATGGGGGGTAGGGGAGAAGAGATACATGGAAATGTTATGATATACATTATATAAACAAACGAAGATATCACTATTGTGAACTAACATAATGCAAGTCAATTGGTGGTTATTTTCTTAGAACACTGCAAGCGTGATTTGCTTTCTTTCATTCATAGCATATACAAACAACTGAGTATTTATTTCCACAAAGGCTACCATCTTTGATATGCGATATTCTATATACTCTCTCTCTTTCTCTATCTATCTATTTCTCCCTTCCAGTCTTACAATAATTCCTGATGTTGTAAAGAAATGGATGTTTCATCTTATTTCAATTTATTTATGTGTCTCCATCAACAAAAGGCACTCATATATATATCTACCCACGCATACACACATAACCCATATAGAAATGCATTAACCAAGACTTTCACAACCCACGTATGCATCATTCTCGCACACCTACTCTCATACAAATCAATCTACATGCATGCTCGTATATAACTTAACATTACACACCTACACGTGCTCACACACAGATTATCCTACACATGCCCTCAAGTATACTTTAGCACACAGGTCAAGATCGGTTTTCCAACAAATTGAAATAGGAACAAAGAACAGACTGGATTAAGTTTCTGATGAAGATCTGAAGATGCTGAGGTGAATAAACCCTGCTTTTAATGCAATTTTTGTGATCCAGATCAAAGCACAACCATGCCATAAATGCAAAAGCATCTGCTGCACTTGCCAAATACCATAACAAATGCATGCAATGAGCCAGTGAAGAAACTTGCATGCAGTAACACTATCTGTCTGAAAAAGCAACCAAAATTACCCTTTAAGATTCACCCGACTGTCCTTAATATATTTATATAATTCCTGGTATAGATGTGTAGTTTAGACATTTGCTTTGCAACCATGCAATTACAGGTTGTATGGTGCACAGCATCAACAGCAAGCGTTTTCTGTTCTAGACTTGGGTTGAACAAATGTGAACTGACACAACTGTTAGGTGTGCTACACAAAATGCTTAGCAGCGTTTCTTCCGGCTCTTTATGTTCTGAATTGAAGTTGCACCAAGGTTGACTTTGGCCTTTCGTCGTTTTGGGGTTGACAAAACTAGTAGTAGTTGAGCCCTGAGATTTTGATGTTATCATCTTACTTCTCATCTAAAATTGCTGGCCTCTTGCCAAATTTTGAACTTATTATATATGTACAGCATATTTGAAGTCCCAGCATTTGTCAGTAATAAAGGGACTCCTTATAAAAATTCCCTCATAATAGGGAACTTGGTCAAAGCCAATTCTTGTATCTGTATGTAGTAAGGAGACACGATAAGAAAAATGACCTCTTAATGGGGAATTTAGTTCTAAAATGCAATTTTTTAAATAGAATTGTATAGATTTAGTACATTGCATGATTTGTTTAATTTCCTGTGAAATTTAACTTTGCAAAAGAAGAAGAAAAAGGTTAATAAAGTTATTGGCTTCAAATTTTGACACAAGGCCAGCAAGTTTGGAGTTGGGGGTAAGTCAATTACATTGACCCCAGTGCTCAACTGGTTCTTATTGTATCGACCCTGAAAGGATAAAAGGCAAAGTTGACCTCAGCAAAATTTGAACTCAGAATGAGTTAAATGCTGCTAAACATTTTGGCCAGCATGCTAACAACTCTGTCAGCTGGCTGTCTTGCAATTAATAAAGATATTAATATCATTTTTATGTAGGGGTCCCCAAGGATATGGAATATATTTCAAGAGTTCCCCAAAAGTAAAATGGTAATGAAACATTTGCCATCACAAAGGTGGTGAACCAGGTTTTGGTTTATAGGAAACTGAAAACCAATAATTTCATGTTCATGAAATACCTGATAAAAATAATATACATATAAAAATAGACTGATCACTTTGAAAATAAGAACTACAAATATACTTTTTTCTAAGTGTGTTCTACAGAGCACCTTACTGGATAATTTTATAAACAGAGTATTACTTTTATATTGATATTAGAATAGCAATGTTATAGAAAAGAACAGCTAATTTAGTATTAACATATTTAAAATAGGAATCACTAATTAATGAAGAGAAATAATAGTTACTATTTCAGCAAGTACTATGGAGACTATTCTTTGTTGATGAGGTCAGAATAAAATATGTCCAGAGTTGTCTTCTGTATTTTCCAGAAATGAAAGTGATATTAGTCACTGACTGATATAATGTATTTTATTTCACCATATAATTATTTCAAGCTGATAGTTAATGCATTGAGCATTAAAAATATAACATTAACTCAAATGTTGGTTTTCATGTTGATGATAAGGCACAGAGAGGCACAGTCATAGTCTTGTGACTAACCCTAATTTCACTTCACAGCTATGTGGTTTGGGTTTTTTCAGTATCACTATGTTGTATTTTAGCTATCTTTATCGCACAAAAAATTCTTAAGCAAAGCTAACTGGAACTTGTAAACATCACTTTATAAAGCAATGTGTTCCAGAGCAGAGAATATTCTGAAATGAGTTGAGAATTAAATCATTTATGTCTATTTTTTTTAATATTTAACACAAAATTCTCAGCAACACAAAGTTAATTACTAAAGACTGTATAATGACCCAAAGGACAGATTCATTGTTGTTCTCACATAATAAATGATATCAGTAGGTTAGTTCAAGGTTCATTTTCTTCCTTATAAAGTGTTAAAGCAATTACAGTAGCTTTCCTTTATAGCATGAGAATATTGCTATGGCAACTAGTGCTTTTGATGAGGAATTTTTAAACAAGCCAAACTACTAATGATGAATTCCATGGCAAAATGTACAAGTGATAAAAGATGGCTACAGGAAAACTTCTGAGTTAAAACCAGCTGTCAGTATCAGTGAGTTGGCAGATAATTAAATCATTGTTTGTAAATTACCTTTAAATTACAATATGCTTACAGGAAGCTGTAGTGTTGCCAATCAGGCAGGTAGGTTATTTTTTTTGTTGGTGGTGATTGAAATGTCATCTACCAAAATGTTTGTGTGTCTAGCCAGAGAATTGCGCCTGATGTGGGAGAAGTAGCCTATTAGAAGTCTTACTTGAGTTTTGAAGAGAGTAAACAACTGTTTAGGGATTGAAGTATTTTCTGGCCCTGAAGAGAAAGGTTAGTCTTTGGGATAAGGTTGGAGATGATGGAGGTCAAATTACAAATATTTTCTCACATTAGGGTTGTTGATGACAACAAAGAATTATCCCAATGTATGTTTATATTTTTTATCTTTTATTTTTTATTGCTTTCAACCATTGAACTGTGGCTATGCTGGAGTAACTCGCCGGCAGATACTGGCATCGACCATGATCGGATGGTGCTTTTTACATGCCACCAGCACAGAAGCCAGTCAGGGCGAGGGGGCTGACATTGACCACATTCGGATGGTGCTCTCTATGTGCCACCTGCACATACATTTATATAT
>NC_068983.1:30868930-30872873 GCF_001194135.2 Octopus bimaculoides
TATATATATATATATATATATATATATATATATATGTATATGTATATATGGTGGCCTTCTTTCAGTTTCCATCTACTAAATCCACTAACAATGCCTGGGGCGATAGTAGAAAACTTTGCCCCAGATGCCATATAGTGGGAATGAACCCAAAGCTACTTGGTTAGAAAGTATGCTTCTCAATCACACAGCCATTCCTACAACTATGGATTAACCTTATACAGAATATAATCCATTCTGTCCTTCTGAATGCATAAATCAGCACTGGTGCACATGTTGCCATTTGAGACATACATAGTGCATAAATGCATATATTTCCAATAGGAGTACCTGTAGATAAGAAACCAGTAAATCAAATTTCTTTAATCTAAGAAGAAGCTGGGGTTGATTTTTAATGTGCTATAAACACCAGAGAAACACCTGACACCTATTACAATTTAAGAGAAGTGTCATTCATCACTTGCAGATTTTAAATGGGTTAATCAATGGTTAATTGCAATTACCTGTGCAAGGTTACAAAGCAAATGTACGTAACTTGATGCAGAACAAATATCTCAAAGAAGAGCTCAGTGGTGCACTGTTTTTTTTTTTTTTGCTTTCTCACTAATGTTTATGTTCTTAGTCAATGTATATTGACAAAAGACACATACACACACTTACTCTCTCATACACCTCTCATATACACCACATAAACACAACAGGCTTCCACATAATTTTCATCTGCTAAATTACCCTCACAAAGATTTAATCACTGCGTGGCTATGACAGAAAGCATTTGTCCAAAATACTGCACGACAGTATTAAATCTGGAACGACATGGTTGTGGAGAAAACTTCTTAATCAGACTAACAGATAAACAAAGACAAAAACACAATATTATTATATTTCTGTTATACATATGTGTGTATGAGCACATGTATGCCCACGTGTACGTGTGTGTGTGTGTGTGTGTGATGCACAGCACAGCATAAATCAAAAGAACTGAAATGTCATAGAATGTGTTTATATCTTTCTTATTATACCCAAAGTGAAGCTTTCTAATATTTTCACATACACATGCATACAACATGCTTCTTTCATTTTCCACCTACCATATTCATTCACTCCTAAGGCTCTTGCCAGCCTGAGGCTATGAAGCTATAGTAAAAGACATTTGTCTGAGGTGTCATACAGTGAGACTAAACACAAAATTACTTGATTGTAAAGAACCCACAAGGATTAATCCAGGCCAGGCCGACTCGAATTACATTGCAGGCCACTTTAATCACAGAAAGCTTTTTGAAGGCTGCTTGTATACTGACAGAATTGAAAGCATTTTGCTATCTCATGCTATTATTACAATAATGAGTGAATGATCATTGATTCAACATGAAATATTGTCATGACACAGACAGTAGTATCTTTCGTTTTTACTTTTCGTTACAATCTTAAATTTTTGATAAAATCTTTAAAATGTTTGTTTAAATAAACCCATTTCAAGAAGGTATCAAGCAAGTTGCAAGATAAAAGTCTGTGGGCCCTGGACTAAACAGATAAAAATTTTTGAAAAACTTGGTTCCAAAAAAGAGAATGAAAAGTTATGAAGTTGTTGCATTGAATGTTGGATGGGTCTTTTTCTTTTTTTGTTGACTTTTTTTTAACCTTTTTAAGTGTTTCAGTCATTAGACTGGCCATGCTGGGACACTACCTTGAAGAACTTTAATTGAACAAATTGACCTCAGGATGTTTTATGTTTTTGTAAAGTCTGGTACTATCAGTTTCTCTTGCCAAACTGCTAAGTTGCAGGAATGTAAATACACCAACACCAGTTGTCAAGTGGGGGACAAACACACACACACACACACACACACACACACACACACACACACACACACACACACACACACACACACACACACATACACACACATACACACACATACATACACACGTGTGTGTGTGCGTGTTTATTTTACAGGCTTCTTTCAGTTTCATTCTACCACAAATCCATTCACAAGGCTTTGAGTGGCCTGAGGCTATAGTAAAAGACACTCATCCAAGGTACCACACAGTGGGACTGAACCTGGAACAACCATGTGGTTAGGAAACAAACTTCTTACTACACAGCCACGCCTATGCTTGTTTCTTTCTTTCTTTTTGTTTTTGTTTATTCATAATTAACAAGGAGTGGCTGTGTGGTAAGTAGCTTGCTTACGAACCACATGGTTCCGGGTTCAGTCCCACTGCGTGGCACCTTGGGCAAGTGTCTTCTACTATAGCCTCAGGCCGACCAAAGCCTTGTGAGTAGATTTGGTAGACGGAAACTGAAAGAAGCCCGTCGTATATACGTATATATATATATGTGTGTGTGCAGATGTTTGTGTGTCTGTGTTTGTCCCTCCAACTTCGCTTGACAACCGATGCTGGTGTGTTTACGTCCCCGTAACTTAGTAGTTCGGCAAAAAGAGACCGATAGAATAAGTATTAGACTTACAAAGAATAAGTCCTGGGGTCTAAAGGCGGTGCTCCAGCATGGCCGCAGTCAAATGACTGAAACAAGTAAACGAGTAAAAGAGTAAAAGAGTAAGTGTTGAGTGGAGAAAAGGGAATTGTGTAAGTTAACTTTAGGAGTTTGCTATGTTGCAGAAAAAAAAAATTAAAATCTTGAATATACTGTTTAGTTGATTATCTTAGAGAGAAGGTGACAGCAGGCTGACTAGAAAAGATAAACATTTATCTCTTTACCCTCTGATCCACCAACATTTAGATAACATACCAACATTTTAGATAACATAACCCGAATCATTTCCTAGATTTGAAAGAAATACAAAAAGAAAGAGAGAGAGAAATCGAAAAAGAAACAAAACTAGTGGCTCATCTCAGATTTCTTAAATGTACTTATCAATGGATACTTTGTTTTAGGATGAAATAATTGAAACCTCTTACTCACAAGGGGGTGGTGAGAAAGGGAGAGAGAGAGGGGGTCGAAGAGAGAGGAGGAAATGCATAGTCACAAATAACACATTTTTCTGTGTATATTGGGAAAGAAAATGATGAAGAATTTTTTTTTTTCTTCATAAAGATACCAGCTGTTCCTGTCATACTCAATCAGCTTCTTGAAAGAAGTTTTAACTAGTAAGTTTAACTTCTTTTAAGTTCTGTAGACTAGACATGATATTTCTGATAATAAGTTAGTACACACAGACATAACAAAATAACATTTGTATCACAGCATTTGCTGTTATTTTAATAGTTTTGCACCACGTTAAATAACTCTATTGCTTGTGCTATTTAGCCCCAGGTCGACTCTGATCAAGCAGGCCTATGATCAAAGGCACCACAACCATGACCCACTCCATCTTTTGGGTGGGGTGAGGTGGAGTGAGGAGTATATCTTGGACTACATTACCTGAGGTGTTGTTTCCTTATTTGAAATACTAGAATGTGATATGAGGGAGATCTCACTGCTATTTATAGCAAGTCAAGTGACTTTGTAAAGGCTCTCTCAAAGACATGACAGTCTTATAGATGCAGACATAGCTCACTTTGCAGCCATGTGTCTTTGGGTTCAGTCCTACGGTACAGCACAATGGGCATGTGTCTTCTACTATAGCCCCCAGGCAAACCAGTGCCTTATAAGTGAAGTTGGAAGATGGAAACTGTGTAGAAGCCTGTCATATATGTATATGTGTATATATGTATATAATTATTCTTTTATTCTTTTGTTTCAGTCATTTCACTGCAGCCATGCTGGAGCATCACCTTTAGTCGAACAAATTGACCCCAGGACTTATTCTTTGTAAGCCTAATACTTATTCTATTGGTCTCTTTTGCCACACTGCTATGTTACGGGGACATAAACACACCAACATCGGTTGTTAAGTGATGGTGGGGCGACAAACACAGACACACAAATATATACATAAATATACATACATATATATATATATATATATGTATATATATA
>NC_068983.1:30872883-30878624 GCF_001194135.2 Octopus bimaculoides
GATGTACTTGCATAGCAAGTGACCTGATCTGAGATCGTGTGCTGGAATGAAATCAATTGCAGCGTGGAAGGTGTTTATAAGCCATTTAAAATAACACACAAAATCCGTTAGATTCACTTCAACATTTAAATTTAATTTGTCAAAATATTTGTATCTCAGATGCAGCACAGAATTTTGTCAGTGAACAGGCCGTGGTCACAAAACGATGAAAATATTTTGACAAATTAAATTTAAATGTTGAAGTGAATCTAACGGATTTTGTGTGTTATTTTAAATGGCTTATAAACACTTTCCACGCTGCAATTGTATATATATATATATATATATATATATATATCAAGTACCAACCAAGTAATGGGATCAGCAGTGTTGACAGACCTCCATCCACCTAATTACAGGCCTTGTGCCAATGTTTGAAACAGCAATGAGACTGGTAGAGTGAAAGAACGGTTAAAGCATCAGACATAATATCTTGTAGTGTTTGTTCTAGCAATTACATTCTCAGTTAAAAAATTCCAAAGTGAAATTTGTCTGTCATCCTTTCAGAATCAATAAAATAAAGTACTAGTCATGTATTTGGGTTGATATATATCAATTTAGGCTCCACCCTTCAAAATTTGTGGGCTTTCTGCCTAAATTAGAAAGCATTATTGTGTTCAAATCCTGCCCAGGTTAATTTTGCTGCTCATCCTTTTTGGGGTTGATAAAATATAGTACCAGTAAAGTACTGGAATTGATGTACTTGACTAATCCCACCCCCAAAACTTCAGGTCATGTGTCTTACATTTGAAACGATTATTATTATTATTATTATTTGGATGATAGATGACAGAATTGTTAGGTCATGTGTCTTATAATCAAAACAATAATTATTATTATCATTATCCTCTTCTTTCAATTTTGTTTTCATTTCTTGCTGAGTGTCTTCCTGACACCTAGGGCTAAGAAACTCACTGTACTGTGTACATTGGTAGGCCGTTATTATTATTATTATTATTATTATTATTATTATTATTATTATTATTATTAATATCATTATTATTATTATTGTTATTGTTATTATTATTATTTCAATGGTGAATGGCAAAATTATTAAAGCATCAGACAAAATGTGTTACAACATTTTGTTCTGGTTCTTTACATTCTTAGTTCAAATCCCACCAAGGTTGACATCACTTTCCATCCCTACAGAGTCAATAAAATAAAATACAAGTTGAGTGATGGAGTCGATGCCATAGACTTATTCCCTCCCTTCAAAATTACCAACCTTGTGCCAAAATTAGAAATTATCGTCAATGTAATCGACTTTTCTCTCCTTGCCTCTTGTTTCAGAAGAAGAGTGTATACTCAAAGCATAAAATACTCTGCCTTCTGTTTTTCCTGTGTGTAAGCCTTAATACACATTGCTTGTTTGATTTTACCTTATCTTCTGTTTTTTTTTCTGTTTCTGTACCATATATATATGTGTGTGTGTGTGTGTGTGTGTGTGTGTGTGTGTGTGTGTGTATGTATATGCATACTGGCAGGGAGAGAGAGAGAGAGAGAGACTCTATTACCTGTTTACAATTACTTTACTTAAGTTAGCACAGAAGGGATTATTTCTACAAACTTTGGATATTTATATATTGAAATATTCCTGAGAAGTCAACCACAGAATAATATGCTTTACATATTATTCTGTTAGCCATGCATAATAATGTACCTTGCACATGAAACCACACAATGGCTATAGTAAGGTTTGAAGTTATAACCATGTTATCATAAGATTACATGATCATGAATGAATCTCACAGATTCTATATCTTTTTTTGAACATTGTGAAGAAATATAGATGTCTGGTTATTTTTTCCTCAAGTGAACTGATTTTAAAGAATGACTAATGAGATTATCATTTTTTTTTCTCCCAATTGTAAGAATTTCAAAAACAGTGTTATGAAGATACAAAAATAAAAAAACAAAAGCATAGATGAAAATGAATAAAATGTGAAATTATCAGTATACTTTAGAAATGGGAAAAATAAAAGTTAAAATACATATCTACTGTTCAGTCTTAGTAGTGGTATCCACTGAACACACACACACACAAAATTCAAAAGTTCTAGTTAGATTCATTTTCAATTTTGTTCATATTTAACATTTCAATAGATGTAGTTATATGTCTAGAAATTTATCTGATCAAATAGATGCTTCAAATTTGATAAGAGTAATAGAGTTTGCTTTGATAAAGCAATAGATCAAATGCATTTCAGTGAATGGTAGTAACCTGACTGAAATATAATAAACTTATCTCACGACAGAATGATAGCAAATAATGTAATCCACTGTATCACTTGTTTTATTTATTCATTTATCTGTTTGTTTATTTATTATGCATGTAGGCATGGCTGTATTGTTAAGACGTTTGCTTTGCAATCATGTAGTCTTGGATTCAATCCTACAGCAGGGCACCTTGGGCAAGTCTCATTTAATATGACTTCAGGCTTACCAAAGCCTTGTGATTGAATTTGATTGATGGAAACCAGCATTGTGGAAGCACTTTATATATATGTTATGTGTGTATATGTCTGTGTTTGTGTTTGTCTCTTCACTACCACCACTAAGGCTGATTTATTTACATTCCCATAACTGGGTGGTTTGGCAAAAGAGACCAATAGAATAAGTACCAGACTTTAAAAAATATGTACTGGGGTCAATTTATTTGACTAAACCATTCAAAACAGTGCTCCAGCATGGCCTCAGTTCAATGACTGAAACAAATAAAAAAATAAAAGATCCAATAAAAAGTAGATAAAATCTAAGTCAACAACAGCAGGGTTTGAACTCAGAAACCTGAGAACTAAATGCAAAGCAACTTATCCTGATATTAACATTTTGCACTAAGCTTACTCCCTTAGCCTGTCCTGTAATAGCAAAAGTCTGAAGATAAATCAAACTTCCGCTTGGTATAGAAATCATTTGTAATCCACTCAACAGATTTAGTCTAATTACATATGTAATAAACAAGCTCATAAACAAGGCAGAGAGACAACAGATACATCATGTGAATTCCTTGGAAGTTACCAAATTACTGTCATGGGAATTTGCCAGAGAACGCACAACAGTTTCAACTAAACACTGAAAAATTAATAGAAACAATATTTCTTACTTATATATCTTTCCTAATTGCCAAAGTATCATAAAATTATGAACAAGGTAGCTGGCAAAAGACAGAGATTACTCTGACCCCCTTCCTCACCCTTCCCAAACTTAAGAGAAGTTGTACTTTAGAATACATGATTGTAGGAAGCTACAGTAATGCAGTAGTAGGAAGGTATCTTTGAGAATATTATTTTTAAAAGGTAAATTTATTAAGAAAGTATAAGATTGTGTACAACACTTAAACACTACAAGATATAATTATTGCTAATACGTTTAGGCATTACATAATTCTAATTCATTAATTTCGTCCACTGAGACATATTGGATTCATAATGATTTTGTTCATTCCATCTAAAGATCTTTGATAGACTCAAATCTGATGCTTCTCGTGTTTTCCCCATCTAAATAATTACAAATATTAAGATTTTAATCTGATTCCCTTGTTCAATGGCCTAATGTCATTGCTTGTAGACTATGTTGGCATCACTGTGTCTGTTAATGAGATTAAATTGTGGACATATAGCACTGCAATTGATCGGAGTGTCTGAAGAGGTTTTCAGAGTTTTCATTAAAATGTCAGTTAAATCTATCGTTAACTTAATTTACAGAGAAAAGAAACACTAATACACCAATACAGTACTATAGTTAAAAACGACTGTATATTGAGGTGTGTTTATACACACACACACACACACACACACACACACAAAAGTAAAATGGATTTCTATCAGTTTCAACAGCAAAGGTTGCAGGAATTACCTACTAACTGAATTAGAATCTATGTAGCTGAGTTTTCCACAGTCACGTGTAGCCTAAATGTAATACTGAGGCATAACCAGCATGACATACACTGTGTGACAAAATTGCCCTTTTGAATTACATCTAAGGTTTGTTCCATGATAGAGTACAGCTTTTGCTCTCTTTCTAGGGAGACAAGTACAAGAAAAGTTAATGAAGAGCAAGTCTCAATGCAAAGCATTCATTGACCTGGAAAACACACTTGACAGGACACCATGCTCTGTAGTTTGGTGATTACTGAAAAAACTAGATGTAAGCAAATGCCATCAGCAAGGTGAGAGTTAGTAATGAACTCTACATAGAATTTACCATGCAGGTGGGTATCCATCAGGTCTGGATGCTTAACATGATCTAATTTGTTATTGCTCTCCAGGCCATAACAAAGGAGTTTAAAGCTAGTTATCTGTGAGAACTTTGATATACTAATGACTGAGTTCTCATTATTGAATCTGTCGAAGAATTAGAGAAATATCAAACGTGGAATCAATAGGTCTTAAAAATAAACTTAACAAAGACAAAAGTCTTAGTAAGCAAAATAGGTTAAATCCAAGAAAGCCATTGTGGGATTTGAATTTAGAATGTAAAGATTCAGTACAATTTACACAAGATGTGTCTGGTCTTATCTTACAGTTCCATTAATCCACTTCTCCAAATATACTTTTTCATTAACCGCTCCCCACCACACACACACACACACACACACAAGCCTACCAAAAGGATGGAAAACAAAGTTGGCCTCAGCAGCAGTTGAACTCTGAGCACATCAAGTCAGAACAAATATTACAAAGCATCCTATCCAATGTCCTAACATCTCTTTTTGCTGTCCTAAATTAATTTGTATTTTTGATCAGATAAAACAAGAATGACTGAAATTAGTGGACTGATATAAATGTTGTACTGAACACTGGTTGTGTTTTGAAATATTTTACTTACATAAGTGAGAAAGCTTATATATAGTCAAACAAATAACTATAAAAATAGCAACTAAATAACAGTTTCTCTAAACCAAACCTTATCGATCTTAGAAAGAAAGTACATGAAACATTTTGGATAGTGTGATCTAAGATAAACTATCTGAGAAGACAGGATTGTCATGGCAAGAATGACTTTGACCACTAATAAGTCTAATTAATCAGGGCTCATGTAGGGTTAAATAAGCTAGATTCTTACATAAAATTATGATGGAAATTTTTAGTATAAATATGATCACTTTAAAAAGGATAGTCTCGCATCATAGAACAACTAGGAGTAATTATTTCTTGAGAGTTCCATTACAGTATATCCTTTTTTTAAATTTTTACTTGCAGATGATAATGCTGTCACCAAAAGACTAACTTTATAATATGCCAAAAAAATTTGAAATTGTTGTTCTAAGCTCAAATTTGATTGAGATCAACTTTTATTATTACAAAAACAAAGAAATTTTCCACGACACTTATTAACACCACTTATTATGTTGTTTAGTCTCTGGTCAGTCTCTAACCTGCAGAATTTATGATTGAATGTGTTCTAGTCATGTTTATCCAGTTTGTTTTTTTCAGATATAGTTTAAGTTTGGATCTATTTGATATAGGAAATTGATTTTTTTTTTTCTTCCTTTCTTTTCTTTTTTTATTGGGGAGGGGGGTGGAGGGGGGGTATGTTTAGATTCATTCAAGTATGAATGTAAACATTGTGGGAGGTTAAATTTGCATAGAAGCACAGATAAAAGCACAGATCAAGTTTGGTACTTCTATACAAATCTAACTCTTCACATATTTTTTTTTTTTTACTTGTTTCAGTCATTTGACTGGCCATGCTGGAGC
>NC_068983.1:30878951-30891013 GCF_001194135.2 Octopus bimaculoides
ATATATATATATATATACGACGGGCTTCTTTCAGTTTCCACCTACCAAATCCAGTCACAAGGCTTTGGTCAGCCCAAGGCTATAGTAGAAGATACTTGCCCAAGGTGCCACGCAGTGGGACTGAACCCGGAACAATGTGGTTGGTAAGCAAGCTACTTACCACACAGCCACTCCTGCGCCTGTTTACATTTATGTAAGATTTGAACTCAGAATTCACAGAACCAAAACAGATACTGCAAGGCATCCTATCTAATGCATTAATAATTCTGCCAATCTACCACAATGAACTGGTATTTTTTTTATATTGACCCCTAAGAGGATGAAGAGCAAAGCTGGCTCAAAGCACAGTGAGTCAGAACACATATTATGAGGAATTCTATCCAATGCTCCAATGACTACCAATTTGCTGCCCATGAATGATATAATACTCCATAGAAATGTACTGAATGTTCAGAAGACTAAAAGAACTGAAACAGTGTTTCATATAAATTTTTATATTCAAGAAAATGTTAATGAATGTAGTGGTTAGTTGTTGTTGATTAGCTTCAGATGAACCATAATTAAATGGATCGATCGTCACTGGCATTCAAGCCATGACCGTTCTCTCTTTATTTTTCAGATAGTGTATGAGCCAGGGTTGTATTACTCAGTGTAGCCAACCTTCCATTTGTCCTTCCACATTTGGACAGAGAATGTGATTCGAGAGAGATTTGACTGATATTTCTAACTGTTGAAGAACTCTTGCTGGCTTATAGTTGTATGTGTCTAGAGGGAGTCAAAAGAAAAATTCAAATGAGAGAGAGAGAGAGAGAGAGAGAGAGAGAGAGAGAAAGAGAGAGAGAGATTCATATGACAACAAGCAAAATCTCAGATAAGCCAATAGACCTTGGATAGTTTTCAGATAATCTTCTGTAAGTTAGTTTAGGGTTGGAATTTAATTAATGTCTCAAAGTTATCTTTCAAGAATGTGGCCATCTGTCGAATTTTACCAACCAGTGTTAGTTTTCTCTGATCAGAGAAAGTTCATCATCTAGGATCACATAAGTTATTACCAGTATTTGATAAAGCAGATTCATTTCCTTTTATATTTATATATTAAGTGAAGGCATGTGGCTAAGTGGTTAGGGCATTTGGCTTAAGATCATAATGTCATGAGTTCGATTCCGAGCAGTATGCTGTGCCCTTGAGCATGATACTTTATTTCATGTTTTTCCAGTCCACTCAGCTGGCAAAAATGAATTGTACCAACTATTTCAAAGGGCTAGCCTTGTTGCATTTTGTGTCACGATAGATCTCCTTGAGAACTACATTAAGGGTATGCATGTTTGTGGGGTGCTCAGCCACTTGAATGTTAATTTCACAAGCAAGTTGTTCCATTGATTGAATCAATTGGAACACTCGTTGTCATAACCAATGGAGTGCTAATGATATTTATCTCTACCACTGAGGAAGCAAAATCATGTCAAAACACAATGGTAGACTGCTTAAATCAATTAGAGTCTAGTTCAATGTATTTTTGTACACCAAGTCCATTTGGAGAAATTTTTCTCTGAGACAAAATTGCACAGTCAATGCCTTTTACATTCTAGTATATAGAAATGTATTAAAATAAATGTACATATCTTTATTTTGATATCTGCTTCTTTGTGTGCTTACACCAAATTAATTCTACCATGGCAATCCTCAGCACACACCAGCAAATGTATTGTCTACAGTTTTCTATACAGGAACAAAAGTTCAGGCCTACCTCTGAACAATTAAGATGGTCTACCACTGAGAGGGAGATTTGCATCAAAGCACCATTTGTAGTGGATTGATGTGTTTTTATACTTAAGGTGTATAGGAAGAAACTTTTCTCTGAGACACAATTCTGCAGTGAATGCTTTTCTCCTTCCAGTGTGCAAGAATGTGTTAAAAATAACTGTACACATCTATATTTGGATCCTTGTTGCTTCATGCGCTTATACAAAATTTATCTATTTATTCAGTCTTGAGGAAGTGGTTGCACCTATGGTTTTTGCTGGCCCTCCAAGACCAATGAGGTCAACACAGTTAATACTCTTCTTGAATAGTTGCAAGTTGATGGCTCTAAAAAATGTCCTTGGAAGAAACCAAAGACAACCAATATTCTGAGAAGGACCGGGTACAGTAATTAGTGTGGGGCTTATGAGTGGCAAGTGACAAGTGAAAGAAAGACAAATGAATTGGGAGTACCTGAGTAGAAGTGGTATGAGACCAGCCAGGTCCAAGAGAAAGAAGCTATTATGGCAGCAGAAGGAAAAGTAAAGAAAAGATGCAACATGTTATTGTGTCCTAGTTTGAGTGCTATCTACAAAATTCTTTTATAACATTTCATTATATATGCCTATAGTTAATTAATATACTGGAAACTGAAACACTGCAAAGTGACTGATATTAATTAAAAAAAAGATTAAGTTCTTAAACAAGTACTTGATATTCTATGAAGAATGAACAAGAAAAAATACACAAACAGATTGTTTATGTTGTTGACATTTTGCTATCTGGTGCATGTATTATATTTTATATTTATACAACCAAACATTGATTTCTGTGAGAGATGAAATCCAGGGAACAATATGATAATAGATTATAAATATTCAATAAGATTGTAATCTATTATTACTTGCATCAACCAGTGCTGATATAAGTGAATCAAAGAAAAAATCCAATACAGGAAGTCACATATGATAAATAATAAAGTAGTTTAATCTGATTGGTTCATTAAATAAATATACATATCTAATTTAGAATTACTGCCATTAACTAATATCTAACATTTTTTTGCTCTTAAGTCTATCACACAAATGTCCTCTGACCTCGTTGTAAATACCATGTGGAATCTCTTGAGAGAATACAAGCCATTAACCTTTCAATTCTGATTTTTCATGTTCTCTATGAATAATGATTTTTGACATATAGGCACAAGGTTGCAAATTTTTAGAATAAGTATTGGCTCAGCACTTGACTGGCACTTTATTTTATTGATATTAGAGAGATGACAGTAAAGTTGATCTCAGCAGGATTTGAACTCAGGAAATATAAAGACATGTAACCAGAGCTAGCACTACATACTAAGCAAACTAGACAATCTTACAGAACTCTAAAATTTAGGGACGCCATTCAAATTCTGAATGGCTTAAACAGAAATTTTTAATGCAACTAAAAACTCAAAAACACTTTAATAATAAAGAGAACTGATGAGATAATTTCTGGAGCAGAAAAGAATGGAAAACAAGAGAAGAGATAGCCATATGGTATTGTAAAATGTCACATCATTTGATGCAAATATCTCAAATATTGCCAGATAATAGATTTACTCAGTGATTTGCATTATTGTAATTATAATTTCTCAATTGCATTTGTTAGCTAGAGTAATAAGGGTCATGGTTGGAGAGAGTTTTAGCCAAAAATTGAAGAGGAAAGGTCACATTGCAGCATTGGGATAAGTGGGAACACATTGCATGGCTGGGACAAGAAGGTTCACATTGAATGAATGGGAAAAGAGCTTGCACAGTGTAGAACTTGTAGAAAAAGGTACACAATGTAGGAATTAGAGAGGTCTGGGAAAAGAAAGTACACATTGTAGGGTGAAAGAAGTGAGTGCACATTGTTGGTTTAGAGAAGTTGCACACTAGAGGGCCCTGAGAAGTAAACATGCATTATAGAACTCATCTAGGGTTCTGAATACCTGACACAAGCCCTTGACATAACTAAATGCTGCAAAAATTTTGTACAAGACTGTCATTTATGGCAGTTTACCATTTTATAAAGATATACAGAATGAGAAGAAAAAAAGGTAAATTTCCATGAATTTCAATCAGAAAATTCTTAGTGAAAAATCCTATCACAATTCCCATAACTTGAAGGCTGGTGCTTGTTTATGTTTACATTTATTAAGTTAATTAAGCGATTAGCAAACAATAAATAATATTGTTGGTTACAGAGTACCAAATGGACTAATCATTGTTTAAGTGCATTTCTGAACATAAAAGTTACAAATGACTGTAGCCTAGCATAGAACCAAACATGGTGAAGTATTTTGCCTGCAAACCACTAGTATTCTTTGTTTTTTGCAATGCTGGTTGGTTGGTTGGTTTGGGACAAAAAGGAAATGAATGAGGGTGGAGAAAGACTAGCAGAAAGAAAGAAGACCAACTGTATTACAATGATATTTGCAACCATTGGTTCATCAGACAAAATCTGTTCAATCAGTTAAGATGTTCTGAAAATCTCTTTAAGAAAGTAATTTATGAAAATGTTATCAATTCTTAAAAGTGGTAATTCTCTCTCTATCTCTCTCTCTCTCTCTCTCTCTCTCTCTCTCTCTCTCTCTCTCTCTCTCTCTCTTTCTCTCACTCTCACTCTCTCTCTCTGAATTGTTTTCCATTTCTCTAATGGCTCTTGATTTTTATGTTTTAAACATTTAAACAACTTATTTTCAACCCAATGGCAATTGGAATTCAATTTAAAAGCTATTTATTAACCAGGACATTATTTAAATAGAACAAAACTAGTTCCATTTACTTTCAACTTCTCTTTCCAAAGATCTTGTTTTTATAATACCTAAATATCTAGCTCTGTGTATAGGAAGATTATCTGCTTCTCCAGCAGAATAAATCCTAAAAGAATACATTAATATTTCAGCCAAATTCTCCACACACATACACATACTTACACACAAGAAAGACACTAAAATGGGAAACAACACTTCAAATATTTTGCATTAACAGGTCTATAAATAGTCTTAAAACATTAGCTTTACTGCAAATAATGAGTGAAAAAACAGTAGCCAAATACCATCAAATTATACCCAATCAACTTTTAAAAAATGGATATATTAGCTTATATAGTCCTAGTCATAGAAAAAGATGCAATAGTCTTGCCTGGAATATATGCCTCTAGAAATATGTCTGGTCAAACAAGACACACAACATGTGATTAACATTTGTTTTAAGCATTGAGAAATTAAAAAAATAAACCCAAAATGTACTTACACATTTCCCCACTTGTACAGATAAAGCTTCTAATTTAGATAATTAAAACTCATGAGGCATCTTCATATAGTCACCACATAGAATAAGATAGACATATGGTTTGATTCCCAAAGGTGATACTGTCCAAATTTTTCCATCTAATGGGTATTTTTAATCAATATCTTATAAGCTATCATTTATAGCTTCTTTTGCAGTTCAGCAGTTTCATAAAGAGACATATTTTCAAATACAACAGTGTTTCCAAAAAAGAAAAACAAATTTATGAACAATATCTAATCAACAGATACAGCATCAGATTTAAATAGTAGCAAGTAGACAGACTGATGGTGTAGTGTTTTCAATGCTGTCTAGTTAATACAGACATACATTTGTATGCACACACACACACACACACACACACACACACACACACACATACACACACACACACACACACACACACACACAAATATACCATTATTGATGATCATTTTTTCATGCTTGCATGGGTCAGACAGAAATTGCTGAGGCAGATTTTCCTGTTGCCAACACTCATCTGTTTCAAAACAAGGTAATATTTTCCCATAACTTGACATGTTTTGTTTTTTTTTCTTCATGGAAGACTGGAAAGAACCAGCCTTGGTCATATGACAATGATGCTCATTTACAACCATCATGTAATGTCTAGGCAAGGGTAGACACAAATACACACATACATGTACATATATACCACAGGCTTTTTCCAGTTTCTGCCTACCAAAATAACTCACAAGTCTTTTGATCAGACCAAGGCTATACTAGAAGACACTTGCTAAAGTTGCCATTCAGTGGGACTAAACTCAAGGCCACATGGTTGGGAAACAATCTTCTAAACCAGACAGCCACCCCTGTGCCTTATATTCTATATATAAAATTCTCAGTAAGATCTTCCCCTCAACTAACTTTGGTCTCTATAGGGGTGATACCTTGACACTATCGAGAGAGGCAAACAGTCACACACTCAATAGACTCAGGAAGGACCTAACTCATGCTCTTACTATTGGACTCAAAATCACAATATAGGCCAACTTGAAAGTGGATGAGTTCTTGGATGTAACATTAAACTTAGACACTGATCCCAATAAACCTTCCTAGAAACCAAGTCAGAATCTTAGATTTATTAATACAGCCTTCTGCTATCCAGCCATAGTTTTCATGAATCTGGCATAGAGGGTTAGCAGAGAATTTGTAACATATCTTTGAATAAGATCTTCAATGCTGCAACCTGCTATTCGAAATAAAGCCCAGGCCTCCAGTGATTACATGAAGATTTGTTATGTCTGACACTCACCCAACCAAGGGAATTTGCTATTGTAAGGTTGTACGGTATACACCCCCATTTTCCCTTAATGTGAAAACCTGTGTAGGTAGGATCTTTCTTAGTTTAGTCAATAAGCATTTCCCCCAAGTACATAGATACAGAAAAATCTTTAATAACCATATCTCTTTTAGCTGTGTGCCTAACCTAAAAAAAATGTTAGTGAGTAGGCACAAACAGAAGAGAGTTTGGCTGCTCATGCAGTGGTAATGCCATATACCTACTAAAATGCCAATGGCATACAAAAACATTGTACATAAGTGGGAGGGGGTGTCGAAGGATCTCAGTGGTATGTATGGAAATATGTGGATGCAACAGTGGGTTCTTTCAGAACCAGGTTCAGCAATCACAAGCCCTGGTGTAATATCCAATAAAGGTGTTATGTCACAATGCTGGTGAGTCATATCGACGTTGAAGGAAACTACTATGCTTTATGATAATCAAATTGAGGATACTGGAAAAGTGCAACAGTAGAAGATGTAGAAGATGTAGAACAGTAGAAGATGCAGACTTTACTTCGCTGTTAAAAGAAATATAGCGAAGAGTTCCCTTCACTCACACAACAACCCAAACTTTAAAAATGAGATATTTTGCTTTTGTCCACATTCACAAAAGTAGGTATACCTTAGCAAACTGGTTGGCTACACCATACCAGGTGCATGCAAAAAAGTTTGAAAGACAGTTATAACTGTCCTAAATTGTTGTAATTTTAGTATACGATTACTATACATCTAATAAGCTTACCTACCAACTTTTTATTCTAGATTGAAGGAGACGGCTGTAACAACACTTTGAACACACCTATTAAGCACAGTGTGTCACAACTGACTAGTTTTACAGAATGCAGGTAGAACATGAAGACAATTTGGAAGCTCCTTATGCAATAAATCTTCGTGTTAAACTGAGCAAAAGCGCTACAGAAACTTTATAAAATGCTCCAGACTCCATTTTTCATAAGCGATGTAGTGGTGTTATAAGACTTGACCTATGAATACTAATTTCCATTATGTCCTCTACATTGTATCAAAATTTCATGCATTTATTTGTAACGTTAAGGAAGTTATTAAAAATTGAAACCCATCAGTGACTTTTGGGACTATTCTTTTACTTGTTTCAGTCATTTGACTGCGGCCATGCTGGAGCACCGCTTTTAGTCGAGAAAATCGATCCCAGGACTTATTGTTTGTAAGCCTAGTACTTATTCTATCGGTCTCTCTTGCCGAACCGCTAAGTTACGGGAACGTAAACAACCCAGCATCGGTTGTCAAGCGATGTTGGGAGAACGAACACAGACACACAAACATATACATTATATATATATATATATATATATATACACACATACACACGACGGGCTTCTTTCAGTTTCCATCAACCAAATACACTCACAAGGCTTTGGTCGGCCTGAGGCTATAGTAGAAGACACTAGCCCAAGGTGCCACGCAGTGGAACTGAACCCAGAACCATGTGGCTGGTAAGCAAGCTACTTACCTCACAGCCACACCAGATAAAAACACACACGTAAATTTATACATATATATCTATGTGCGTATACACATGCACACACGTGTGTGTGTATGCGTGTGTGTATATATATATCACCCAATGAGGATAAGTCAAACACCGAATGAACAATTCAAAAGTGCTTTAACCCATCCTTACGGCACATGCAAGTCAGCAAACCTGTAGTTTTTTTTTTTTTACCACTAAAGATATAAAGAAGGAGGTAGTAACACTTGAGTACGTCGATATAAAAGATGTAATATTGGCTATAGACGAAATAAGTCCGAACTCAATTACTAGCCCAGGTAGTTTGCTAGCAATCCTTCTAAAATCATGTGATCGACCGCTAGCAAAATCACTACAGTCTCTCTTCTAGAGCTTCTTTTCAAATGGAAAATTTCCAAGCAAGTTGAAGAAAGGAACAATTTACCTTAATCATAAAGGAGTTAGCAGAGCAGATGCCAAAAACTATATAGTCTTATTTCTCTGACTTCGCATATCAGCAAAGTCATGGAGAAGATTGTCCGTAGGAAACTGATCACGTTCCTTGAAGAAAATTACTTGCTTGCTGACACCTAGCATGGTTTCCGACCATGAAGAAACTGCTTGAGACAGTTCTTTTCACACTGTTGAAACAGCTACTTGAACACTCAAGTGTAGATGTGGTATATCTTGACTTTGCAAAGCCCTCGTTAATTAGATCATGGAATGATATGTCATAATCTGCATGACCTCAGCATAGTTGGAAACCTTGGAAAGTGGCTGCACGACTTTTTAAAAGAAAGAAGTCAGGCTGTGGTGGCCAATGGAGCCCCCTTCAAAGAAACCCAAATAGTGAGTTATGTCCCTCGTGGCACTGTCTTGAGGCCACTACTGTTCATAGTGGCCCTCATCCACACACATCCCTCACCAGCTTTGAAGATGACACAAAAGTCTCACAAGTAATACAAAACCTTGAAGATGCCATACACCTGCAACAACTGACACTCCGTCGGCTACGACGACTAGTGATCCAGCTGATCCGATCAACAGAGCAGCCTGCTCGTGAAATTAATATGCAAGTGTACCCTTAACGTAGTTCTGAGGGAGATTCAGCGTGACACAGAATGTAACAAGGTTGGCCCTTTCAATTAAAGGCACTACTCATTTTTGCCAGCTGAGTGAACTAGAGCAACGTGAAATAAAACGTCTAGCTCAATGACCCAACGCGCCGCCAGGAAGCGAACTCACGACCTTACGATAGTGAGCCGAATACCCTAACCACTAAATCACGCGTCTTCATGCCTGCAACAAGAGTTAGATGCAATATACAAGTGGGTTAACGACAATAACATGCAGTTCAATGCTGGATGTTTCTACGCTCTACGCTATAAGCAGACAAAGTTATTCAATGCAGACAAAATACTCGGGACCTGGAGGGATCGCAGTTCCAGAAGCACAATCATTGTGACCAGGGCATTAACATGAGGAGTGATGCAGCCTTCCATGTCCATATTACTAAGTTGGTAATGAAATGCAGGTGGCTGATCAGATGGACTCTTAGAACTTTCAGAACAAGAGAGCAAGAAACCATAATGGTTCTCTGTAGGACATTTGTCCAAAGCCGTTCTGATTATTGCTCCCAACTATGGTCACTACAGCGGAACTCGAAGCAGTCCAACGAAGCTACACGAAGAAGATAGCCTCAATGCACATATCGGTCAAGATGTTAAGACTTTACTTCCTGGAACGAAGGCAGGAAAGATAAACTGGAAGATCTGGAAGATCCTAGAAGGATTAGTCCCAAGTTTTGACGCTGAAAGTTATACAATCGCCAGGACAGGATGCCATTGCCAAAATCTGGGACAAGATGCTGCAACAGCTTGGGATGGATTCAAGGACCTACAGCTCTTCAAAATCCTCCCATAGAAGCTGAGATACCAAGACGGTATGGATGTAGATGCTCACAAAACTAAACTAGATCTACTGTCACGAGTCCCAGATGAGCGAACTTCAGGGCAGAAAGTGGGAATGAGGGCAGTGGCATCAAACTCCCTCATTCACCAAATGCCAAACTATTAAAGGAGGATTAATGAAGGTGTGGCAACACCAGGTGGCGGTGCCCCAACGTGGCCACAGCTCTTGAGTTGAGACTAATAAAGGAGTGACGAGTAAAAGGGCCAAATATATATTCATGGGATTGCACCTAGAAATTTCCCCTTCCGAGGTTTCCCCTTGCTCGGGCAAGGTTGTTAATGAAAGACTAGCCGTAACCCATGCATACCAGCCTCCTCTTTCCACGCCACCGATGTTGTCCAAGGGAAAGGCAAAGGCCGATACAACTTGGCATCAATTACGTCGCAACTCATTTCTAAAACTGAGTGAACTGGAGCAATCTGAAATAAAGTGTCTTGCTCAAGAACACAACACACAGCCCAATCCGGGATTCGAGCTCACTACCTTATGATTGTGACATATATATATATATATAGATAGATAGATAGATACACACATACGTACATATACAGGGCGTCACAAGTACTTGAGCACACTAAAGTATCAGTATATTTCTCTCTTCTAACGAATTAAAAAGTATTTTATTCATTTCGTTTCGGTCCTCTATGTTAGACTAATGCTAGATATGAAAATACCTACAGTTATTGTTGTTATATATGCAGAAAACAACAATTTAGAAATTGCCATCTTTCTAAATGTCGGACGATCCTCTGTACACAAAGTTCGGATGGAACTGGAACCCAGCAGCCGTAATGTTTCACATGTATGAAAGAAAAGGAAAAAGCATTCTAAAGATTGACGCCGCTATTCATCGAAGTGGTTGAAAATAATATCGATGAAGATCACGGAAAATCAGCGGTGGCCATCGCTGAAAAATGCAGGTGTCGGAGTGGCTTATCCGAATTGTAGTGCGAAAGACGTCTATGTACAGGGATAGGCCATTTCATGTCTGGAACGACACAGTAAAACTGCATTTAACCGTGCTGTGTGGTTACTTAACAAGGTTAAAAACGTTCTCGAGCATGGCACGTTTTGCTATTCTTTGATGAAAAAGAAAAACTATGACCACGATTAAAAGTCTAACGGGAAATGACATATAGTTATAGTGACGCACGCTATGGCTTTAGGTGTGATAACTAACGAAGGTCATATCATGGCACTTCACCTTTTTCCATGGGCTCTTAGAATTTATGCTACTGGAGACAGTTGTAAAGTTCTGAGTGGATTGAAATATGCCTTAGAGGGCTGTACATGCTTAAATAAAATTCAGTACCCTCTCACAAAGGCTGTATAACCTTAGAATAAATGTCAGACAATCTTTACGATAGTGTAACACCAAACTTGTGGTCTTGAAACCCACCAGATTGAAATCCTACGTTTAGGGCGTTGTTGAAAGAAAGACTAATTAACAACCCCACAATACCACAGCTTCATTGAAGGTTGCCATAGTCCAGGTGATATCCGAAATGAATAAGGAACATCTAGTACAAGCATACCAACGATTCTGGTTGCGCATTGAAGCAGTCATTGGAGCTGAAGGCGGATTCATAGAGCACGTGCACAAATTTTATTATGCACATAGTATTTGTAAGATTAGAGTTGTTTTATGAAATTACGAAATATGCCCTCGAATACGTCTCGCTCTCTGTACACACACACATACACTCATACGAAGCTACATATGTGTGTGTGTGTGTGTGTGTGTGTGTGTGTGTGTGTGTGTGTGTGTATAAACATACACATACTACACACCTATATATAAACATTATCGATTGCGCATACAGAATATGCGTTTTGTCTACACACCGAATTTGCTGCGGGATAGCGTCTGGAAAAGGCTCCCTACATAATGCTAATTATCAGGTTATATATATAACGATGCGTTTTAACGATGCGTCCTGCCCAGCTCTTCGAAACGCCGGTGTTAAAACGGGGGTAGCTGATGAAGAAGAATGTTCTCTATGTGGCTTGTGTGTTTTCTCGTCTACGTTTTGTTTGCAATGTCCTGTACCCAGATATGCACCTATACATACAGGTGGATGTCGGTATGCACATACCTGTACGTATATATGCATATACTCATTTACTATTTGTTTTTACATGACCGAACGTAGCGTCACCAATTTGTAAGTAGTTATCGTAACTTTATATTTTCCGACGCTACTCTATCTCTTTCTCTTTCTCTTCCTCTATCATTTTCCCCCTCTCGTTCT
>NC_068983.1:30891528-30894593 GCF_001194135.2 Octopus bimaculoides
TGTACCCAGATATGCACCTATACATACAGGTGGATGTCGGTATGCACATACCTGTACGTATATATGCATATACTCATTTACTATTTGTTTATATATATATATATATATATATATATATATATATACATACATACATACATACATACATGAACTGATAATTTAGAAATTCTTGTAGAGTTTATTATGCTTCTAGGGTGATTTGAAAATCTATTCACGTAATTCAAATATTCACTGGGTTTAAGAAAAGAAGAGAATAGACTAGAATTTAACTCCGAGGTGAAATTTTCTTCCAAGAAGTTGTTTTCAATAGAAGTACTTAGAACGAAGTTACAAAAACATTTCCTTACATTTTTTTTACTCTTTCAATATTTACTTTACTTGAAAATATTGCATCGTCTCTATGTAGACCTCCCAAGCGGAAACATAATAAACTCTATAGTTAAAGATGTATCTACTAGAATTTCTATATTATCAGCTAATGAAGAAATTTTTAAGCAGCATGTTACATATTATAATGCAGCGTTAAGTAGAGCTGGTTACAAATGTACATATGAGCTGATGATTTAGAAATTCTAGTAGAAACATTTTCAAATATAGAGTTTATTGTTATATATATGAATATATGCATATGTACATACACATGTATACATATACATATATACACACACACAAACACACATGCATATATGGGTACAGGACGTCACCAAACAGTAAACAACATGAAATACGAAAGCAAATGCGTTCAATAATCAAACAATGCGAGAAACAAATGGAAAACAGGAGAATTAACATAAAGAACGACCCTTCGTCAGTTGTCGGCTGTCTATTTACTCTTCATTTCGAGCATTATGAGTTTTCGAAGACAGTTGCTCCCATGCATGTCAAAATAAAATTTGGGACTTATGGAGGGTCGCAGTTGGGAACAAAAACAGGACAGTGGAGACAAACAAGGAAACCGAACGGAAACAAGCATGGGGCGGGGTGGTTAGACAAGAACGTGGGTAAAAATAGCGAACGCTGGAGAAATAATTTCTTTGACTAAAAGATAAGATATAAGAGAGAGATAGGATACGTGCTAGCCGACAACTGACGAAGGGTCGTTCTTTATGTTACTTCTGTTTTCCATTTGTTTCTCTCGTTGTTTGTGTATTGAACTCATTTGCTTTCGTATTTCATGTTGTTTACTGTTTGATGACGTGCTGTACCCATATATGTATGCGTGTATATGTGTGTGTAAATAATATATATATGCATATATATATATTATTTACATTATATATATATATATATATATATATACACACACACATATACATATATATATATATATATACATACTTAGAAATGGATGCGTCACATTCAGTTAAATAATAAATGATATATATCGTTATGTATATCTACTACCTAAATGTGGCTGACCCATATGGGACGATGGACCAGGAAGGCATCTCCTCCAGTTGGCTAACGACACACTGTCTGTGCCCGATCAGTATTTGCGAAGGGAAATCATTGTCTTAGCTGCTTCAGCCTTCCCCAGTACTTGAGCTGTTGTAATGAGACGATCTTTACGAAGCTTCGCTAGATTGCTGCAAGGTTCGCTGTTAATTTTACACTGTGGAGTGACCATAGCGGGGGGCAGTAGTCTAGACGGCTGAGGACGAATGTCCTCCAGAGGTCTATCATGGTTTCCTTCTCTCTGGTTGTGAAGGTTCTCAGGATCCAGCCAGCCGTCTGCACTTTGTCACCGTCTTGGTAATGTGCGCTTGGGAAGAGGTATAATCACTCATGTCGATACTCAGGTCCCACACTGATTTAGGTTCTGGGATTGTAATCTCCTTTGGGCCAGTGTACCTTATAAGTTTTACGTTCAGTTTTGGGTAGCGTAGGGCTTGGAATTTTCCAGCATTAAACTGCATATTATTGTCCTCAGCCCATCTGTAAATTGAGTCCAACTCAAGACTTTCGTATCGTCTGAGTAGCAAGCAAGGGTGGCTATCCGGACAGCTGAGGGCATATCCGAGAGGGCCACTATACATACATATATACATATAAATAAACACACACACACACACACACACACACACACACACACACGTATACTGAGACCCCCTTTGGTCATGGCTGACCATGGGATTGCGCCTAGAAAGTTACCCTCCCATGTACAAGTCCGCGCAAGGGCGTTTATGGAAGACCAGCAGTCGCCCATACATACCAGCCTCCCTTCTCCACGCCGCCAGTGTTAAGGGTAGGCAAAGGCTGATGCAGCTTGGCACCTGTGACGTTGCAACTCATTTCTACAGCTGAGTGAACTGGAGCAATGTGAAATAAAGTGCCTTGCTCAGGAACACAACACGCAGCCTGGTCTGGGATTCGAACTCACAACCTCACGATCGTAAGCTCGACACTCTAACCACTGAGCCATGTGCCTTCACACACACACACACACACACACACACACACACACACACACATACATATTTATATGTATTTATACATATATAGATATACGTGTATAGATAAATATATGTGTGTGTATGTATATATCTACCTATATATATATGTTATATGCATATTTATATACATTATCTTATTCTTTTATTTGTTTCAGTCATTTGATTGTGGCCATGCTGGAGCACCGCCTTTAGTCGAGCAAATCGATCCCAGGACCTATTCTTTGTAAGCCTATTATTTATTCTATCGGTCGCTTTTGCCCAACCGCTAAATTACGGGAACGTAAACACACCAAGCGATGTTGAGGTAGCAAACACAGACCCCCCCTCACACACACACATAGATACATACATACATATACGACGGGCTTCCTTCCGCTTCCGTCTACCAAATCCACTCACAAGGCTTTGGTAGAAGACACTTTCCAAAGGTGCCACGTAGTGGGACTGAACCCGGAACCATATGGTTGGTAAGCAGGCTACTTACCACACAGCCACTCCTGCACACACACATACACACACACACATATATATATATATAGTACTTATACATAGATATATATATTCATATATATGCACACACATATTTATTTATTTATATATACGTATATATAT
>NC_068983.1:30895311-30895868 GCF_001194135.2 Octopus bimaculoides
GAGAGAGAGAGAGAGAGAGAGAGAGAGAGAGAGAGAGAGAGAGCGAGAGGGAGAGGGAGAGGGAGATAGATAGACAGATAGATAGATAGATAGATAGATAGATAGATGATATAAATACGTATATACAAATATGCATATATATGTATACATTGTCAGTGGGTCATTTCTCTGAATAAGAAACACACTCTAAAAAATAGACCAGTAGTGTAATTTACATCCCGTTGAAGACGTATGGGCGTTCAGCTTTTTCCGGACGACCTGCACAAATGATTTGCTTATAGTGATCAAATGTTTGTGCTGCATATTAGCTCACTCCCTCCATCAAATCGATGTTGTCTGAACAGGTACACTGTGTACCACGCGTTAGGTGTCGAAGTGATTACAGAGCAACGTAAAATGAAGTGTTTTGCTCAAGAACAGAACACAACACAACTCCCGGTCTAGGAATTGAAATCACGATCGCTGAACGTGAGTGCAACACCCCTAACCACTAGTCCATGTGTCTTCCACTTTGTGAGTGTGTGTGTGTGTGTGTGTGTGTGTGTGTGTGTGTGTGT
>NC_068983.1:30895878-30901473 GCF_001194135.2 Octopus bimaculoides
TGTGTGTGTGTGTGTGTGTGTGTGTGTGTGTGTGTGTACATACATGTACGTATATATATTCATACACTCACATATTATTTGTATTATTATTATCATTATTATTATTATTATTATTTTACATACATATATATATATATGTTAAATCTCTGAACGAGGTATTAACAGTAACTGCACGATAAAGTGAAGTATATTTGCCACTTAAATGTGGCTGACCTCGAGTGGGGTATATGCATATATACGTACATGTATGTACATACTTACATCTACCTATTTGTTTATGGGGAAACGAAACGTTTTGAATATGCAAATAAACCTCCTATTCCATTATGTCGGACACAGCCTGATGATGCTGACTAGTGAACCAGTTTTCGGGGCTGCATTGAGCTGAACCGATATAATGTGGGATGAATATAGTAATAATAACAATAATCCTTGGATGGGACTTTTAAAAATTTAATGCATCGCTATGCGCGTTTCCACAGATTATATGTCTCTTAAGATCACAGTCCGTATTTCTGGGATGGTTACAGTGTAGTCCGTAGTATCCGTGGACATTGAGTAGATCATCTTCGTGGATTCATTTCTTCAGACGATATAACATCAATGGATGTTTACCAGAGAGATGTTTATTCTTTTTGACCAGTGCGAAGGTTCGCCTGAAGAAATGAATCCATGAAGATCTATCCGATGCCCACGTATACTACGGATTACACTGTAACCATCCTAAGAATGCGCACTGTGATCTTAAAAGACATGTGATTTGTGGAAACAAGCGCAGCGATGCATTAAATGTTTATAAATCCTATCCAAGGATTATTATTATCATTACTATACACGCACGCACAGACACAGACACACACACACAAGCACACACGTATACATTGTGAGATTATATAAGGTTTTAAAAGCAATTATGTAATCATAACGGTAATGTGCTGAAACGAGTGTATGTTCTATAAAGCATTGGATACTATACCATTTATCTGTATCTTATAAAATTTAATAGCGAGTGTAGAAGGACAGGAAAAAATTGTCTGTCTTACGTGTGTTTTGAGGACTGTTATTGGAGACAATTTTTTTTGCTACGTTTGCAAAGACAGTTTGTTATTGTTTGGGTCCATTGAGATATTGATGTAAAGATTTAATGATGTAAAGATGGTTTATGGGTCAGATGTGTTATATTTAAGTCATCATTTGTGTTTTTGAAAGTTTATGACCAATCAATTTTTCTTTTTTTTTTTTTTGTGCAGCATGGTATTGTTTTGCTCTAGGATTCATTCAAGAATGTTTATAGATAATATCTGTTGGATTTCTCAAGGAAGCGTAGAACAGAGAGAGTTCAAAGTTAATGCCATTGTCTTACGTTTTCTTCCAAGAAATTTTCAGCTATATTTCTTCAAAATTCAGATTGGTAAAGATTATATTAAAAAAAATTTTTCTCATTTTTACATATACTTGTGCGTTCTTTGAAGGCCTGCATATATGAATGTAGACGTGTGCATGTTTGTAACTACATAGCTATTCTCATATATGGCAATAAATGCAAATAGTTTAAGCCTTTTACACAGAGGTATGAGTCTACAAGATGTAAATATATAAATACGCCCATATGTGTGTGTGTACTTAAATATGTATACATATACATACATACATACACACACACATATATATATATATATATACATATATATATATGCCTACATATATAGATACATATGCACATATATACGTATATATATACAGACATATGTGTATATAAATATATAAACAAATATATATATTTATATACATGTATACATATATATACATACATATACATACATATATATATATACATACATAAATACATATATACATACATATATATGCACACGCATACATATATATACATACATATTTATACATACATACATACATATATACATATATACATACACACATACATATATACATATATATATATAATATCTATACAAATGCTGCATGTATGTATGTATGTATGTATGTATATATATATATATATATATATATATATTGTTATATATATATAATGTATATACTTACATGTATATGCATACATTGAAATTGAGGTGAATAGGATTAACATGTACGTTGATGCACTTCTAGAAATTTTCATAGTTGAACTTCACATTTAACTAGGTGCTATACGTAGTCTGACATGCTATTTGCTTTACGTATACAAAAGATATACATATGTGTGGATATATAACCGATACAGCTCTGGTTATAGATAAGCTAATAATACATGCATATGCTTGTACCAATCTACGTATGAAACTCGTAAAATGGGTATGTTGTTTTCAGACCTACATTAAAAGGAAATCCCAGCTCTACCCTTCAATTCCCCATATCCGACGACTGTTAATTTACCTTTCTATGATTAAAAGGTTCTTCAACACGAGACCGTACCGTAACATGAACTGGCTGTTAAAGGATTAAATTTTATAATGGTGTATAATATATTCATACGAATATTTCTATGTATATTGGGTAAACTTTTGTACATCCCGTACATATTTCATGTGTGTGTGTGTGTGTCTACATACATAAACACACACACACATAAACACACACGCGCACACATATATATGCATGTAGCCCCCTCCAATATATATATATATATATATATATATATACAGATGTAGATAGATATAGATACAGAAATCATAAAAAACAGGAAGATCCCCTGAATTCCAACTGCATAAAACTCTGCGTTATACTCCTTTGTACTGGATTATTATGTCGTTTGATTGCCAGGTCCACTAAAGGAGCTTTCTGTGATAGTCTCATGATTCTATGAATCCATATATTGCACTACAAATTTATATATATACACGTATATATATACACACACACACACACATATATATATATACACACGCACACAAACAAATATATACACATGCATATATACATATATAAATATATACGTATACATATACATATATATACACAGACGCATACACACACACATACATATATATATACACATAAACATATGTATATGAACATATAGATAGATAGATAGATAGATAAATAGATAGATAGATAGGTAGGTAGGTAGGTAGATCGGTAGATAGATAGGTATGTAAGTAGGTAGGTAGGTAGGTAGGTAGGAAGGTAGGGAAGGAGGGAGGGAGGTGGATAGATAGATAAATAGATAGACAGGTAGATAGGCTGACAGACAAATATAGACAGACATAGATAGATAGATAGATAGATAGATAGATAGATAGATAGATAGATAGATAGATAGATAGATATACTAGCACACAGACACGTAGATATAGTTGTTTATACATACACGTAAACATACATATATATTTGTTGGTACGAAATTATGATGGCAATTATTGAATGTGCCCAAGATGTGCCATTTTTACCTTGTTCCTGCAAGACGCATCACCAAACGTCGGTGCTAAATGGTTAACTAGAGGTTAATAATAGATTAGTTGTGGTGAGGAACCGAATGGAATGGAAACATACAGAATAACGGCAGATCGATTAGAATTGCTGAAGACTTGATGGTGAAAGATGGAGACATACTCCACAAAAGGAAACAGAATGTTCATTGGGTTAAAGAGAGATTATATGGTCGCCTGGTTTACTAGAAATAGCTGTCAAATCTCTATCAAATCATTGCTTGTTTTAAACATATGAAAGGACACTTAAGTGAGTTTACTCGTAGATATATCATCAAAAGACAGGCATGATTATGGCTTTCATGTCTTTGATCATAAGTCGGCTCATTGAGGTTTGTCCTGGGGCTAAACTCCGAGAGACTGTATACATAAATGTACATATATGAGTGTGTAATTATGTGTATATGTGTGCGCTTGTGAGTGCTCGTGTATATATATATATATATATATATATATATATATATATATATATATATATATATATATGTATGTATATGACTCAAAGCTAAATTGATGTGTATAAAAAAGAGCGTGAGAGAGTGAAGGTGCGAAGAAAGAGGGAAAACAGGTGAGAAAAAGAAAGTAAAAGTAGAAATGGAAAAATAATAATTCACGAATATTATGAAGAGAAAAGAGATGATGAAAGGGTAAGAGATGAGGAAATAAACGGAAAGGAGGTCGAAGTAAAGGTTGGAAGAGCAGAAAGAAGCATAAGACAGGATGAGGAGAAATTGTAACAATAAAAGGAGATAAGGTGGAGGAGAAGAGTAAAAGAGGGAAGTGAGAGAGAGAAGAGAAAGACAACATCTCAGAAGACCAATTTCTTGATGTTCAGTAGCTTCTAAAATAGAACATAAGGCCTAAGTTTACGTGTAAGTATATAATATAATATAATATCATATATATATATATTATGCATCACAACAGACGCAAAACAGATTCCTCAACTTCAAACAAGTGTCAGTCATCTCACTTCTAATCCGATTATAAAACCGATTCTCTGGTAGCTACTATAATAGGGAAAAAACAAGTTTAATTATATAGAACGTTCTTATATTACAAATATATGAATGAACAAGGAAGTTTAGACGCTTTCATTATGTCATTGAAACCATTTCCAACCAGGATATAAGACATTCAAAAGTTTATTATCATAATTCTTACCCTACATCATTCTTCTTTTTGTGTCCCTCTACAGACACGAATCAGTTGTACCTTTGTGTGTGCGTGAATATATATATATATATATAATTATATATATATATATATATATATATATATACGTGTGTGTGTGAGGATAGATAGAGAGATAGATATATAGGTAGGTAGGTAGGTAGGTAGGTAGGTAAGTAGGTAGGCAGAGCTTGATAGGTAGTCTACAAAGAGACAACTAACTAAATTCAATCATTATCTTGACTTTCTCCTCTAACAAATATGGCCTCTCCTACTTATTACAAACGTAATTGTTCAATGTAGATTTAAAAAGGTACGCGAAGAATTTTGATATCAGAAGCTATCTTTTTCAACTTTCTGGTTGTCGACATAAATTGTCCTTATCATGCATAGGTATACAGCAGAGAATTCAGGTTTGTATCTTGACCGACTAACGGCCGACCAATTTAGTGGCTTAGCTTTGTAGACTACCACTAAAACATGAATATATATATATGTGTGTGTGTGTGTGTGTGTGTGTGTGTGTGTGTGTGTGTGTGTGTGTAGTGAGAGAGAGAGAGAGAAATAAGTGATAGAGTAAATGGGACTCTCTCGGTTTCGACGATGATTATTCCAGGTGTTCGATCAACGGGACTAGCCACTCTTTATATTATACTATAAATGTCTGTGTATTTCATTGACATTTGTAGCTTCAACGTAATTGTCAGACAGAATCAGCGTAGCATAGTGTAACAAGGCTGGGTGTTTGAATAAGATGTAGTCCAGCCGACGAGCCTTTGTACAGTTTACCTCTACCCAGGTTTTACTTCAGAAGACTTGAGGGAAAGAGGGAGGTGTGTGTGTGGGGGGAGGGAGGATCAACTCAAGGGTATTGTGCAAAATATGCAGTTCATTATGCCACACAGTGGGATCAAACTCCGGACCTCATGTCTTGATTGTGAATCGAGCTTGTTCAAATCCCAACCATATATATATATAT
>NC_068983.1:30901573-30911546 GCF_001194135.2 Octopus bimaculoides
GGGGGGGGAAAGTATGTAGCTTGTTTTTTACAAGCGGTAATAATGGTGAAAATTGAATTTTATTTGTTTATTCATTAATAAAAAAAATTATATTTGAAGGAAAACAAGATGTGACATATATTCCACAAAGCCGCCAGTCGTGAATTGAAACCAATCGAACGATCACCTGAGAATCGAAATCGGATCACTGGCTCATTATGCCTAAATGGCATCCGCTAGAGCATGGTTCTGTAGTAGTAGTAGTAGTAGTAGTAGTAGTAGTAAACAAGTCGTCTATTCCACATGAGGCCATTCATTATTTGTAAGGATGACTTAGTCCAGATTACTGATCCGATACTGAATGAATCGTCGTCACTCCACTCTGGTCTGGTAATCAAATAGTAATTGTAATGATGTCTTGCATCCGTCACAAGAAACGAAATCATCGCTGTTATTGACAATACAAGGACAAAAGACGAAATCAATGTGGTGGTGGTGGTGGTGGAAATTACATCAAATAAAAAAAAAAAGCGTGGGAAATCGGTGACAGATAAGAAATGACAATACATAATAAAAACAATAAAAGAGAAAAACAAGAAGGAATCCTTGAAATGATGGGAAAGGAATAATAATAATAATAATAATAATAATAATAACAATAACAATAATAATAATAATAATAATAATAATAATAATAATAATAATAATGATAATAAACTTACCACACAGTGTGTACACCTCCATATAACCGAGTACTTTTCCTTGCAGTCGAATTTATTGACAATGTTTAGAAACAAGCTGTTTTTTTTACATGCAGATTCATCTAAATTTTTAATCCGATCCAAGATTGATACACACTGTTCATAATCCCATTGAATGCTTTCCTCTACATCCGATATAACAGAATTCAAAGTATACAACGTGCAAAACTTCAATCGTGTTTCGCGCATTTTGATCCTACGTTCTGTAGCAGAGAGATTACAGATTTCTTTTGTAATATTCCAACCTTCCAAAAGGCACTGGTTTGGTGTGCAGAAGGGTGTCAGGTAATCCGGGCCGTTGTCATCGGCTGGGGTTAAACCCGATACAAATCCAGAAACCACGCACAAGAACAGAGTTGCCAGACATTGACGGAACCACCTCCTTTGTAGAATAATGGTGGGTAACGGCGTTTTATCCCATAACGGTGACACTTCTCCATGGTTGAATAATAATATCATAGTTCGGTAGTTGACCAACAGTTGAATCCCGACGAGAAAAACATTTAAAAATCCAACGGTTCAACATTTAAGCATGTACACTACACACACAGAGAAACTCACCTTCGACTATACATACCACATTCAGAAAGGGAAACATTCACATTATACTAAATATATATTGTATTTTTATAAGTACGTATATATATATATATATATATATATATATATAGTAATACTAATAATAATAATAACAATCAGTTTCTTTCATTCACAGACAAAACAAACTCTATAGATGGAAAAAAAAACCGAGGGGACGCAAATATGATTGCAGACTTGTAAAGTTGGGGGATTCAACAAGTCAAAATAATGTTGGATACGGATTGAGAGAAAGAAATAATACGAGTAAACGGCAATAAAGAATAATGAGAGGAAAATCAGCAACAGTCGAAGACGGAAGAAACGTTGTTACATACACACACACACACACACACACACACAGATTACATATAGAAAGAACAGAATGATAACGAAGACGAAAGAAGGAAGACGAAAGCGGAGGAATGAACACGGCAAAAAAGAAGAAAAAAAAGGGGGGGGAGGAAGTATGAAAGGAAAGTGGGAGGAATGACGATGTATAAGGGTGGCTGAGGTGGAAGAAACGATACGATGGTTTTGGTTTACAAGAATACTGTTGACAACGAACGTCGATTCTACGCGAATGAATAGAATAAATAAATATAGTGTATCATTAGATTATTGCTGGTGCTTACAGACACTGACTGCGTTGGGGAGGGGGAGTTATTGCAGTTTTTACAGTGCGTCACCGGCAAAAACTAAAAAAATGTTAGAGAGAATTTTATAATAAAGGAAACAAGATAAAAATATTGGGAAAAAAGAAAAAGGCGACCAGCATCAGCTATCATGAATTTTCCCGTATTTTTGTATGGTCGCTGCTTCTGGTGAAAGCCGAGTGTGAAATTGCTTCTCTCCCAAAGTAGTAGTCGAAGACGCCACAAGACTGACAGTAAGAATAATATGAACAATAACAGCAGCACAGCGAGCAAGCTCAGCACCAACAGGCACCCCGCCTCCAAGAGAGGCCGTCAACAACATGGTTCGTGGGCCAGAATCGAGCTGCATCTGACAGCAGCCAAAAAAAAAAAAAAATGCTTACAGAAATTTGAAAGCGCTCAGCTTCTGATCGATAGTGGCAGAACTTGAAGCCCGGTATCTATTCTGAGAGTCGGGCACATGTTGATTGAATGAATAAGTGGCGTGGTGGACACAGACGGACTCCTAACGCCATGTTTGAAGGTTGAAGCAGCTCAAATTGGCGTCGCGCATGCTCACCTCAAAATCTAACTGGACTTCTTGGATGTTTTTCTTATTGGTTTCAATCTGTGTATCGCCTCTTCAATATCCGTTCCATCACTGGTAATTATCGGAAAATAAGGAATTCGACAGACAACGAAGAATCCCAAATTTTTAGAATGTAATTCTTTTCGAAAAGTGAATATCTAAAAATGCTCAAAGATTTCTCAAATTTTGACATGAGGAAATTTTAAACGTATTCCTTAGGTGCGTCTATAGACTCTAACACTGTATACTTTGTATATATAGGTATGAAAGAAACCAATCAATAGATCGATATGACATGAAATGTGTTTCCGTGTGAATATGTTGCGGTGCATGTGACATACACACGCACATAGTCATATATATATATAAACGTTAGAATTATGGAATGAAATTAACCGTTAAATAATAAGAATATTTTTTACCGTTTCTATAAATATATACTCACAGGCACACGCAAATAAATAAATATGTATGTATATATACATACACACACACGCACACACATATATATAAATATATATGTATATATATATATAAATCTGTCTTACAGTGGAGAATTAAAACAGAAAAACGAAAATGAAAACCAACAACAATAACAACAAATAATGGTAATAAAAAAATAATAATGGAAAAGAAATGCAAGATAAGATGTAGAAATAGTCAAAAAGATGTAAAATATCCAAGTAATTTGGTTTTAAAATCTTGAATCTGTTCCTATAAGAAAGGAAATGTGTCGCCTGCTGGATTTCTAAGATAAATCTAACAATTAGTCAAGATTAATGTGGCTTGTTAGCATACAACAAATACCTCCTCCGAGAATTATGAAAGAAGCGGGGGCTGGAGAACTACAACGGCATCAACCGTTATACAAACGACAGCTGTAGCTTGGATGGAATCACTGGCTAGTAGCAGCAGAAGCAGCAATAGTTCTCTAGTGACAGTTTGTACTGGAAGGTGAAGAAGAAGGAATGTCAACAACAGCATCATAATCAGCAACAACAAGTGTACTACTGACTGTTCAACCTGCTAGAAATGGCAGCAGAATCCCCCACCGAAATCACACTCCATTGTCTTGAAAAAGAAAGGACACATTACATAATGTAGTTCTAATTTTACTATGTTTATTCAAATTTTTTTTTTCAAATACGGTTAATCACAGGTCCACTCAATCTGCCAACCGAGGGCTAAAGAACAACAACTTAACATGGGCCAACGAGAGAAAGTGAGAGAGAGAGAGAGAGAGAGAGAGAGAGAGAGAGAGAGAGAGAGAGAGAGAGAGAGAGACGGAAAGAGCTTCACAGAACCACACGATCTGCTAGAAATAGTAACCAAGTCTCTTTCATATCATATCCAAACGTCTTGGGGAGAGGAAGATATAACGGATAATGTAGGCCTGGATAAATAAAAAAAATGGCGCAATGGTCACTTCTGGATTGCTCCCTGATGCCTAACCTAGGGCCAAACAACATCAACAATAATGATTTATTCAATTATTCTTGTTTCTTTGTTTTTAAAGGAGAAACAGCGGAATAAACTGCCACCAGTATATAACTGGTATTTTTTTTTGTACACCCCAGAGAGTACCAAGTCGTGTCGATATAAGCATGGTTCGAATTCAAAACTTAAGGTGAAGCTAATTTACGGTTACAAATTTACACAAAGCAAATATATAGCAATCAAGCCGTTCTTGTGACTTACGTAAAGTTAATTGCTAAGGTCAGGAATCGAAACCACTACCTGAAGTTTACCTCGACAGAAACACGACACATCTTATTTATTTTGTCGTGGTTTGAAGTGAATTTTGTTGAGGAAGTTGGATGGGATGCTGTCAGTTTACTTGGCCATAGTGTATTACTGGTATATTTTACGTGCTAAAGAGGGAAGTATTACAGCTAAATCACCCTCAAATATTCTAGCTTCTGTCTTTAAAAAAGCGGCACGACACGTTGGGTGTATGTTCTAGTTACAAAATGTCTGAACGAAAAGTAAGATGGTCTTGAATAGAATGCCTTCGATCACAGAACTGTTCGAAGGCTGACCTAAGGTTAAACAAAAACTAGTATATATTATTAAGGGAATGGGATACTCGATCGAACAGACCACAGCATAGGATTGTTACACACACACACACACGTGGGTGGGTGTGCTACTGAGCTATCTATCTATCTATCTATATATATATATATATATATACCAGTCAGATGGACAACGTGAATCACGTAGGTAAATTAAAATTTAGAGGTAATACTTGACAATTGTAAGCACCTGTGTATGCCAGATATATATATATAATATATAATATATATATATATATATATATATATATATATATATATATAGAGAGAGAGAGAGAGAGAGAGAGAGAGAGAGAGAGGGAGAGAGAGAAAGAGAGAGAGATGGATAGACAGAATTGTAACTTGGTAGCTAGATAAAGATACATACATGCATATATATATATATGTGAGCGGTATTGATATCCAGAAGACCCAAGGTGAAAGGTAACGCTATGTAAGTGCAATGGAAAGACTGTAGTTAAACTCTTGGTTCGATAATTATACGAGTGAGGAGTCTAATCCAGGTCTTGTGTGAGCATGTATATGTTAAATAGAATGAGACCAACAAAGCCAAGGCTATGTGGAATTTTCAGGACATTTATAAAGAGAAAGATAGTCTTACAGCTGTTTCTGAAATACTAGGGATATTCCTTCATCAGAGACGATGTGAGGTGATTAAATACAGGGAAATATTTGTAAAGGAAAATGAGGGCGCAGAGCGAAGTGCCGCCTCCTAGCAAATTTGTTGGTAGGTAGATTAGAGCGGCAAGCAGGGTGCTCTGAGCATATACCTGAGCTTGAGAACATTAAGGGTTCAAATCTCTTAGGCGCATTCTTCGTATTTAATTACTTTGGAAAAAGAGAGAATTGCAAGAGAATTGGGAATCTTAGTGGAATGTGTAATAAAGGCTGTTTTTAGTAGTAGCCTACGGAAAAGGTGTCTGAAGACTCTATGCACACGACAACGCCCAGGAATAGTGGGCGGAGAAGATGGATGGATGGAATGAGAGAAATTACTTATAGACATATGTACTAGTTGTAGTCATTTACCTCTTGAACTGCAATTGGAGAAGTGCAGCTGGAAGAGGACTCTTGCTTTAGTGATCAGGTTGACCGTAGTTTTGTACGGCTTCCACGAGTAGCACTCGGTGGCCGCCCTCCATTTCGAAAATTCATCTTTGAACTGTTTGTTTATTTTCTTTGATTTTGTTATTTCTCTTGTATACATATTTTTGTTATATATAATCTCTCGTAGTATCGTCCGTCATATATTTGTCAACCATTGTAATGAATAATTTTTTTTCTTATTTTGGTACAATTTTGAGGGGAGGGGAAGTCGAAGCCGATTCCAGTGCTCAACTGGTACTTATTTTATCGAGACTGAAAGGTTGAAGGGCACAGTCGACCTCAGCGGAATTTGAACTCAAAATATATTTTTAAAAAATAAAAAAAAAACAGGACGAAATACCGCTGTGCATTTCGTCCGGTACGATAACGGTTCTGCCAGATAGCCGACTTACGTTTATGATTAATAAAGAAAATATTATAGTACTAACATACTGGGTTGACAGAATCATTAGAAGTTGTTAGTTTTACGTTCTGATTTTAAATCACACCTTTACAGTCTGTGTTCGAATCCGAGATCACCTTCAGCTTTCATCCTTTGGACAGTCGATAAAATAAAGTATATATCAAATCGGTAAAATTAATCAGTTTTAACCCTTACTCATTGCACACTTGATAAAAAAAAATGGCACTCCGTCGGTTACGGTGACAAGTGTCCAGTTGATCCGATCAATAGTAGATCTATAAAAACGCGTGCTCTTAACGTAGTCCTCATGGGGATTCAGCGTGGCACATCGAATGTAACAAGGCTGGCCCTTTAAAACACAGGTACTACTCACTTAAGTGACAAAATATCAGTTTGGCTTTAATGACCTTAAGGTCAACTTATGGCTACAGCGTGTCTGTGATTCTTGTACGTTCTCAAAGCCAATATTAGCTATAAACAAATTTAGATAAGTGATTTGAAATGGCATACTCATTTGATCTCTTTGCTTCTCGCATGCCAGTTAAAGCCACGCCTAATTTTTCTATAAATTCGAATGTTATTTTTTTCGAAATATCATTTATCTAACAATATTGGTTGGATTCATCATAATCGAGGTATTGTCTCACCGGTTTGATATTTGAATTGTTTAAAATTTTACCTGAAGATGGTGGATTGTATGTTATGATATAATTTATGAATACATCAAAAAATTTCTACCGAAACAACTGTCGTAAATTTTAAACCCCATTTGTATCCTCTTTATACACGCACACAGACGCGCGCGCACACACACACACACACACACACTCTCTCTCTCTCTCTCTTTGTTTCTCTCTTTCTCTCTCTCTTTCTCTTTCTCTATCTTTCTCTTTCTCTCTCTCTTTCTCTTTCTCTATCTTTCTCTTTCTCTCTCTCTCACACGCATTTATAAATTTAAAATTGAGATACGTGCAAGAATCACGCACATACATACATACATACATACATGATCAACATCAGTAAGGGGCTCCAAATGTCAGACTTGACCATGAATAGGAATGAAGAAAAAATTATTTTCAGTTGTGTTAATTACTATTTATTATTATTATTATTATTATTATTATTATTATTATTATTATTATTATTATTATTATTATTATTATTATTATTATCATTCTTATTATCATTCTTATTATTATCATTCTTATTATTTTCGAAGGTAGCTAGATGGCGGAATCGTTAGCACCCCCAGACAAAATGCTTAGCGGCATTTCGTCCGTCTCTACGTTCTGAGTTCAAATCCCGCCGGGGTCGACTTTGCCTTTTATCCTTTCGGGTCGATGAAATAAGTATCAGTTGCGCACTAGGGACGATGTAATCAACTGTTCTCCTCCTCCTCTAAAATTTCAGGTTGTGCCTATAATAGAAAGGATTCTTCTTCTTATTATTATTATATTATTGTGTTGTTTTTTTCTTCTTTCTTCAAACTTTCTTCCATTTCTCGCCGAGTGCTTTCCGTACACCTTGGGCAGAGAAGCTCATTGTATGCATTCCCAGTTTACACACGCAAATTCACAGGTAAAAATATGTATTTAAAAAAAATTAATAAATAGATAAATTCATGAATGGATGTTGTTTTCATAGCGATAATGCTCTTCTCAGTACATGAGTCGTTCCAGTTAACACGATTTTTTGCACTTCCTGTTGGAATGGTAGGCCTGGTATCATTTTCAAATAGGTTTCAGTACCTTTTTTTTATCATTCCTAGAGATGTGATTATTATCATTATTATTATTATTATTATTATTATTATTATTATTATTATTATTATTATTATCATCATCATCATCATCATCATCATCATCATCATCATCATCATCATCATCATCATCATCATCATTATTATTATTATTATTATTATTATTATTATTATTATTATTATTATTATTATTATTATTATTATTATTATTATTATTATTATCAACTTTCAATGTTGTTTCCATTTCTTGCCGAGTGTCTTCCTGACCGAGAAAGTCACTGTATACATTGGTGACCATTAAAATAAATGCACGAGATTTATAAAGTTATGTGATAGAGAAAAAGAGGAAGAAAGACAGAGAGAAAAGGCAAAAAGGAAAAAAAAGGAAAAATGTATTATTTCTATTTTTGAGTAATTTAGACGACAATTTATTCACTGCACCCTGTATATACTTAGATATATATGACGTGGCTGTGTGGTAAGTGGCTTGCTTACCAACCACATGGTCCCGGGTTCAGTCCCACTGCGTGGCACCTTGGGCAAGTGTCTTCTACTATAGCCTCGGGCCGACCAAAGCCTTGTGAGTGGATTTGGTAGACGGAAACTGAAAGAAGCCCGTCGTATATATATATATATATATATATATATATATATATATATATGTATGAACATATATATGTATGTATGTGTGTATGTGTTTGTGTGTCTGTGTTTGTGCCCCCAACATCGCTTGACAACGACGCTGGTGTGTTTACGTCCCCGTAACTTAGAGGTTCGGCAAAAGACACCGATAGAATAAGTACTAGGCTTCCAAAGAATAAGTCCTGGGGTCGATTTGCTAGACTAAAGGCGGTGCTCAAGCATAGCCGCAGTCAAATGACTGAAACAAGTAAAAGAGTAAAAGAGTATAGATATTTTCTACCCTTGTAGAATATACATTGGAAGTAAGGTTAACAAGGGGAAGAGAAGAGAGTATATCTAGAAGACAAAAGGTCTAAAAGATAAGAGATATTAATAAAAGTGGTGATGAAAGCGAATGAGATTTGAAGATCCTGTTCATATGGACCAAATACCAGCACTTGAGCTTTATGCCTTGTTGTTGGTTTTATGAATCCTATATTTACTCTTTGCATGTATTATAATCGTATAATTATGTATATTTTTTTCTCAAATATTTCTTTTATTAATTTTTTTTTTTTTTCATATTTTATATGCGATAATCCTAAACTTAGGTTTTCTGCATCTCTTGCAGAATATATAATTAGTTTAAAATCTAAAAGAGCGAAAGTTTAGACGTATTGGAGCATTATTAATTCTGCCGAGCCATGTCAGGGAGAGAGGCAAGTTTTGCCATTTACATACATGGAAACCAATTAAATTCTTTGACAGATTATTATAGGCATCTGTTATTAGGAAGTTTTCGTACTAAAGAAATAATTATTTGATAGATAAGTGAAGTAAAATAGTAATTAATTTGTAAACAAAAATCTAAAAGTCTAAATCTTTAAAAACTACGTAAAGTGGCATAACTCCATTAACTGATACGAGTATATACCTTAAAACATATGTAATCATTTTCTCCTTTTTATTTTTTCTTTGTCCTTCTCTCATTGTAATTGCAAGGATCATGAAAAGTGTTCGAACTGAATTATGCATGCGATGGATGGTATATTGATAAGTGGTCAATAAGCAATGTATAGTTTTGTAAGGTACGACCGTGCGAACTCAAAAAGGAGCAATGGTGACGAATGGAAGAACAGAGGACTCCTTTTATTTAAACGTGTCACACGGTCGAACATACAATATATATCAATGGATGATATAGATGATATGTTATGCGACGATAACAGATGACCAGTAATGAAAGACCACAACCGTATAGGATGAATAACAGATATATTTATTGTAGCGTTAAAGATGTATGTCTGTGTGAGAGTGTGAATGCGACATATAAGAACATAATCAAAGACAGGCCGTCATACAAAGAAAAGTGTGTATGTGAGTGATACATGTGTGTGAGTGTTTACAGCATATAGAAAGAGAGTCAATAACACGTGAACAATTATACCAGTTCGTTAGTACACTATAG